>NC_064810.1:122059953-122359953 GCF_023721935.1 Panthera uncia | reverse complement strand
CAAAAACAGCCGAGTTATCAGATATGAATTAGAGGCTATAGTTCACAGTTTCCAATCCTCTATTTTTTTTTTAATTTAACCTTCCTCATCTGATGATAGAATGTGGTTTGAATTCCTATCAGACAATAGCCCATCAATGATCTATTTCCCAACTCATCCCCCAGAACAATTCTGAAAGGAAAAAAGGAGAGTCGATCAAAAGACATCATTTTCTGCTATTTGATTTTAACCTCCCCCACCAACCTGGCTACTAATAAACACTGATTGAAGAAGAAGTGATGGGGAAAGAGATATGTAATGTCTCCAGCTCATTATCTGAGTTTTCTTACACTGTGATCTTGAACATTACCTGGACCAAAGTGATTTCAGTTTGAAGAAAGCTTTCTGCTTTTGTTGGCATCTGCTAATTCCAGCAAGACACCCCCCAGGGGTCTCCTGACCTCTCCACTGCAGGGCATCTTTCTGTCGCAGGCCAGAAAGTGTCCCTAGAAGAATGAGGAAAGGATACTTGTGGGTAATCTGAGTATATTTGGTATTCTAAATATAATTAGAATAAATTATATATTAGTGAAATGATACACTGTCTCTGTGAATTAGCCTCACCCCTGCACTTGAAGAAAAAGAAAAAATAATTGCTTTTGATATTGTCAATATGGACTTTGTAAAATCACACTTAAGTTTGAATTCCATGAAATGCTCACTCATCCGAATTGTTTCCCTTTGAGCTCTCCAGGACTGTGACGATACACGATAAATACAGTGTAACCCTGTAAAAACCAAAGGATGAAACCTAGGGAGTGAGTTGAAACAAGTTCTTTTGAAAAACAAGAAAACAGTGATGACCCTGAATGTAATGTTACATTTCCAAATGACACATGCCCACACTTGCATGGCCAGAGGTCACATACTTGGCATTGTGGTTACCTTTGTTACTGTGAGAGCTCTTCCCTTCACTAAATTTACCTACAGTCGTTGCCACATTGGATGTTCAAGAACCAAAAGCTCTTTGCAGCCGCACGCCTTCCTGGTGTTCACATCACTGCTGTAGGAAGCCTACACTCCTTCCAGGTTACCAGAATTCTATCCCGACACCAGAGCCAGAATAGTCACCCTGGGAATTAAGGTGGGGGGGGGGGAATCTCTCAAATTACCTAATCAGGGAGCAGCAGGCAATGGGGGAATCTCACCACTGGGTTATTATTTGGGGGAAAAAGTCCTCACATCAATAGTGCATATAAAAGTGGCCTCTAAGGAGATGGTGAATATTCATAGGGGGCTTCAGGCTGGACAGATTCTGTATGGGGAAATGCAGATCACAGCCCATTCAACAGAAAGGAATTTTGTTCACCAACAGCCAAAACAAACTCAGAGACCCTGCTCACTGAGACACCAATGGTTCGAGGCTATCTCAGATAGAGTATTCATGGAACTCATTGTCTGAGATGGGATAAAGGATGAATAGATAAATCAAGAAACAAACAAACAAAAAAACAGGGATGGGGAAGACAAAACTGAACAACCTAGAGCATGGAGATTGTAAAGAGTTCTCAGTATTTGACTTGAAAGCCATGGGCACGATGAGCTCTCCTTCCTACCACCAGAAAGCCGTGGTCTGGTCTGAGGCACTGAGGTGTGTCTCATCTGGGTTTTTAATTAGCACATTCTCTATCCAACACGTCATTTGAAAGCCTCTATGGAGTTAGACTGTGCCTTGTAATTTTGTTGTTGTTGCTCTGTCCTATTGTATATGCATTGACTATTGACCTGCATGTTTTGTTAACTATTAAAAATACTATGATCTCACATTTGAACAACTGCTGCTCTTTTGTCCTGAGCTTCAGGAAGTGGAGATGGAAGTCTCAGCACCTCAAAGCTGAGGGTATCTTCCTGGAGTGTTTCTCATTGCAGAAACTGTCTGCTCAGCTGTAGCCTGGCTGCCTGGAGGCCAACTAGATTTGATCCAGCCCAGTTAGTGGTTTCTGAAAGTTGAGAAGCCTGAATAAAAAGGGATTTCCTGAGCAGCCAGGCATGTGGCATGGGATCCAAGAACCACATTTAGCCTGTCTGACCCTTAGTGCACCAGCCTGAAGCGTCTAATGTCATTGGCCTCCCCATGAGCTAGTAAAACAAGAGAGCCAATATCTGTCCTCTTAATGCTGTCGAGGGCTGGGTTCACCAGCTCAGTTAGCTGTACTCACTGAGGCTGAATCAAGCTTTGGAAGCAACATGAGCTATAGAGTCAGAACAGCCCAACCTCAAATCCAGGCCACACCACTTGTATTAGGTTGAGCAAAGGACTTAATCTCTCTGAGGGTGGGTTTCTATGGAATGGGGATGATAAGCATAATGGAATAATGCAGGTATAAACACTCAACTTGCATAACTTTAAGACAAGCTGGGTATTGACTACGGTAACTAGGATACCTGAGGCCAGCGTTGGCTTCAGACACAGCTGGATCAAGGAATATGACCAAGATTCTACTTTTTCCTGCCCATACTTCAATTCTGCTTTCCTCTCTGTTGGTTTGCTTCTGGAACAGGTTGTCCCCACAGGATAGTAGTGATGGCTGCTCATATTTCTCAGCCTATGCCATCTTTCAGCTAGGGTGCCTTGCCAAAAGGATGTATCTCCTCTCTGATATCTGTAGGAGAAAAAAAAATCCTGATAAAACTTATTGGACTATTTGAGTCATGTAGCCACCCCTAAATATCTTCATATAACCAGAGCAGTGGTATTTAGCTTAGCCTAGCCTGGGCCCCACAGTCAAAATGTAGAGACTTGTTATATGCCATTAAGGACCGAGAGTCCTTAGAAATCAGGCAAACTCATTGCTTTGCCTCATTTTTTTACACCTTTGGTTGAACCTGAACTCCAAGAAAAGTTTCAGAGGCACAGCGTCTGAACCTTTCTGACCAGTTACCAAACAGCATATTTATAGCACAGAGGGAGGATCTGAGAGATTACTCTGGTTCTCACAGAAAATGGATAATTAAAACAGAAAAATGGCAAAAATGTAACATTCAACTTTAAACCAATGGGATTACAAAACTGGTTAGTAGAAAACTGTCCTCGGTTATATAATTTTGAGCTATTCGAGTTTAGATTTCCCAAGATTAGGGACATTTTGAAGACTCTCATGCAAAGACATAAATGAAGGAATCAAATCATAACATACATGTATAAAATGTGACTCACTATCGTTATCCATAAAATTCCCTGGCGAATCCCAAGCTATGGACTACTGAGTATTCCTCTGTCATCACCTTGAGGCCCAAAAGGAAGGAGGTATAATCAATGTCTCCATGGGATGGCCAATTCTTTCACCTTTTTTTAGGGTAATACTCAGCCCCATCCCGCCTCCACAGAACATTACACAGGGTCAACCATTGCAATGACCGCAGTTTTTGCCAAAGCACCTGGCATTTCAGAGCCAACACTTTCCACTGGACAGAACAGTGAGCTTGGAATCAGAAACCCAAACTTGTCCTGACTCCAAGGCCAAACAGCAGTGTGAACCTGAAGGATCGACGACAAGAATTCACAACATGCTTTCATTAATTTTGCATTGATTCTTTGTGTTCATCAGTACTGCATTTAATACTTTTACATGCTTCGTCTCTACCCCTCCAACAGTCTTGATCTCACTAGCCTCCAACCTGTGACCAGTCTGAGTGAGGGGCCCAAAGCTCCCAGACACGGGTCAGCAACCACACACACACACTCACACACACAAATGAACACTCACAGATACACACACTCAAACGCCTGGTTATGTTTCTGGATCCTCGGCAGGGTCCCTAATTTATCTGATTTTTTTCAACTCTTAGGCATTTACAGGTGCCTCAGAACTGCTTTTGAACTATTCCATTCCTTGAGCTGAAGCCTGGCTGATTTTTCCTACTTACCAATCCACAGTTAGAAAGGAAAGAGATTATTCTCTTTATAATAGCTCAAATTATGGGGCGCCTGGGTGGCTCAGTCAGTTAGGCGTCCGACCTCAGCTCAGGTCATGAAATCGCGGTCCGTGAGTTTGAGCCCCGCATCAGGCTCTGTGCTGACAGCTCAGAGCCTGGAGCCTGTTTCAGATTCTGTGTTTCCCTCTCTCTGTGACCCTCCCCCGTTCATGCTGTCTCTCCCTGTCTCAAAAATAAATAAACGTTAAAAAAAAATTTATAATAGCTCAAATTAATATGAAATAAGCATTAAAATAAGCATTAGGAGTTGAAGATAAACCTTTTGTTTAATATTGAGTGCCAGATACTATATCATGGGGACAAAATGTCACTAAAGTATTTAATTTAGATACCAAAAAAAAAAGTTCTAACAGTGATCGCTTAGTGTGCATACCACCACAATACTCCATAGTAAAAGCAACTACTACCTAATGACCAAATAAAATGAAATCTCTTAGCCACCCCTACCATAGGGGTTGCTAAAAGAAACCAGACTTCTTCCTTAGAGAGCCTTCCAAGGAAAACTGGGTCCTGTGTGGAAACAAGGAACATACAGGTCCCTTCCATAGAAAATAACATACTTTGTTCTGTCAACCTATATTTTTGGATGAATATAAAGATAATGTTATATCTAATATAAAATAAGGCTAAAAGTATTTGTCCTTTAATCCAGCAATCTCCCTTTCTCAAATTTCCTCTAAGGAAATGATCATAAATATTTATGCCTAAAAATATATATCATTTGTTTAGAATAGTAAACCTGGATCCAAAGAATTTTTTTAAAGTGGTTGCTTCTGGTTAGGGATATAATAATACTTTTTCTTTATATTTTTCAGACTTTTCAAAAATTTTCAACAATATTTTCATTTTATACCCAGAATAAACTACCATTTCCTGAGCAGACATTAAGAATGAAGAAGAAATCATTGATGGCAGAAATGACTGCTAGAGAAACACCATTTTGAACCTTTAAAAAAATACAGATAATTATAAATGTTAATATTACTATCATTATCATCTGTTTAGATCTAGCAGATCTCAGAGATAGGTTCAGGCACTTTCTGTACACTGGCTCCAATCCTCAAAATAATCCATGAGACAAGTATTATTATGCCTGTTTCACAGATAAAGAAATCAAAGCTCAGTGAGGCTGAATCTTGCCCAAGTGATGATCAACTGTCCTGGTTTGTCCAAGATTGTCCTTAGTTTAGACTGAAAGTCCTGCATTTCCAGGAACACCTCAGCTCCCAGCAAACCAGGACGGCTGGTCACCCTATGTCAAGGCTACATAGCTAACAGAAAAGCATGGCTCCACATCTCACTCTCTTTCTACTATGCTGGAGTGAATCTCACTAAACAGGTAAAATACATACAAAGGAAAGAAGGAAAAATGGAAGGAAGGAAGGAAGAAAGGAAGGAAGGAAGGAAGAGGCAGGAGGGAAGAGCAAATCAACTTTAAAGAAAAAAATATTTGCCTATGAATCCAACAAGCATAATGCTTAAAACAGCACATAGCAAATTCTATTTTTTTAATTAATTAATTAATTAATTAATTTGAGAAAGAGTAAGCATGAGAGAGAGGCAGAAAGAGGGAAAGAGAGAATCCCTAGCAGGTTCTGTGCTGTCAGCACAGAGCCTGACACGGGGGCAAAATCTCACCAACTGTGAGATCATGACCTGAGCTGAAATCATGAATTGGACACTTAACCAACTGAGCCACCCAAGGCACTCCTGCAAATTCAATTTTTAATTCTCAAGTTAAAAAACATGTCAAACAAGAGCAAATCTATTGTAAATGGTGGACAGATGGTAGGAATGGAAGAGAACATTAAGTCCCTTCTGAGCTGTCGCATTCACCTCAGCTAAGCTCTCAGGGTGCTAGGCAACATGTGTGTACAAAATTTTAAGGGTTCTAGGTCCAGAGAGGACTGTGGTGTGATGCCACCTGAAAGGCAGGGAAAACCCCAGGGCCCCCAAAGTGCTGTCTGCAGGTAAAAATCCTCCAGTGGTAGCAGCTGAAGGTCCCCAAGATTGGGTTTGGGCCAAGGCCTATGTCAACTTATCACTAATCTTAGGTTGGGGCCCCCAACACTGGGGTCTGAGTCAGTCTCCACCAACCTTTGAGAGGCTTCCCATTCCTTTCTTGTCTCAAGTGGAGCTGGATATGACTGGTCTTAGGTTTGTGACCAGTCCAGTCTTCCCCTCTTATCAAAGCTGCCACCCTTAGTCCTTGTTGACGATAATAAAGCTTATTTGTTTTACTTGACAAGCCAACTTGAATTTCCCCAAAGTATTTTTTGAAAGGTGAAATATCAAACATATTAGGCACGTAGGACTTTGCTACCTATACTTAATGGTCGAAGGAGGACAGTTGCCATAGCAATGGCTCTGATAAGAATGATGGAGTGAGACTGGAGGGTGAATAAAATACCATTATGGGGCACAGGCTGCCCAGCCAGCCAGCCTCTTATGATACTGGGAGTGTTTGCCCAAGTCTTAGGAGTTAAGTCATAATTGAGACAGAGAGAGAGAGAGAGAGAGAGAGAGAGAGAGAGAGAGAGAAACAAAAACGTCCAGTTGTAAACAAACATTTTGAGGGGTGGGAGGTCAGAATATGGATGGAGATATTTTGAACATCAGCAGTGAGTGCATGTGACTGTCTTGTCACAAGGACTGGCAGAGCCCTCCCTCCAGTGGCTTTCTTGCAGACAGACCATCCCATCTACCTGCAGAGGGGCACAGCTGATAGAACACAGAGAACCCGATAAAGGTTCATGGAGAGTTGGCATCACAATGACCCTGACAGCTTCCCTGGCAACATACAGCAAGACTCTACCTGGCTCGTTCTCTGAGACCCAGTAGTTCCATTCCTGGGAATCTGCTCAAAGGAAATTGTCCTGACCATGGTCCTGCCGCTAAGGGAGTCCTCGACAGAAGAATGGTGTACAGAAAATGTGAAAAGAAACTTGATACTGCTATCACTCCAGACACGTGTCTTTGCACATCCAAATACACAAGCACATCCACATACTACAGAAATGGTAAAAAGAAGCTGAACAAAAATAAAGCCTTGACTTCAAAAAAGCAAGAAATCAGTCACATAGAAAGAATGAGTTCTCCACTTGGAGAATTTGTAAAAGTTCTCTGCACTACCCAGGTTCTCATTCCTGGCAGGGCTGTGCCTACAAAAAGGGCATCCGTATGATGTGGGGAAAATAGGTTTTAGACACCAAAAACTACCAGAAAATGTCTGTCTAGATATATTGGTGACGTTTCTGTCTTTCTATAAGATTTTACTTTCTTCTTGGACTTTTGAAGACATAACATAGATGTTCAAGTTACAAAATAGCATGTTGTAAAACAAATAGTTAAGTTTAAACCAGGGAAGTTGATCAGTGTTCATTCTTTCACTCTCGGGAAGTTTCTGAACAACAGCAATAGAGTCTTCCACCTTGAATTGTTATTTTCCTTACAGGCATTTTATTGAAGTGGAATAGGTGGCAAATTTAATGGAAAATAAGATGTCCCTGTTCTGTATGTACTTCTTACTTAACCTTATTCAGATCATTCTTATTATCCTCTACTTTATAAGTATTGCACAAGTGAGATTATTGACATTTGGCTCTGAACTTGGTGTCCAACTTAAAATTCTTCTCTCAGTCCCTGTTGGTTGCCTAGTTCTTAGAACCAATAGTCCCTCAATTCATTGCAGTTTCACTAAGTATTTAAATACTTGAGACTATTATTGCTGAATGGGTCCTTAGTAATTAGTCTGGACCCAAATCAAACAGACTGTATTTCTTGGAACCAAAACACCAATACCTTTCATCTGAGAACAAGGGCACACAGAACACCCCGCATAGGTGCAAATGAACACAGATTTCAGAAAAACATATTACACACGTTACCTTGAATTCAAACTGTCATGAAAGCCCAGAGCACAGTGGTCATCCATGATGATATGTAATACAAATGGATCACCACTCTTTGGAAAAGCTCTTTGGAGCAAACACCAAACTTTTTTTTTTTTTACCTTCTCCCCTCCCTCCTCCCCAAGAAAGAAAAGAAATACATAGAACAAAGGGGCAAAAGACGGAAGGCACAAAGAAGTTCCATGCAGGGCTGTTTTTAATTCTGTAACATCAGAAAAAGGGGGAAAAAACCCTTCTTAATCCTAACAGCAGGAAAGAAGTTAAACTATAGCACAGTAGCATAATGAAATACAATGCAGAAGATAAAATTATGTTTAAGAAATCATCACATGCTAAGTGAAATAAGCCATACAGAGAAAGACAGATACCATATGGTTTCACTCTTATGTGGATCCTGAGAAACTTAACAGAAACCCATGGGGGAGGGGAAGGGAAAAAAAAAAAAAAAAAGAGGTTAGAGTGGGAGAGAGCCAAAGCATAAGAGACTGTTAAAAACTGAGAACAAACTGAGGGTTGATGGGGGGTGGGAGGAAGGATAGGGTGGGTGATGGGTATTGAGGAGGGCACCTTTTGGGATGAGCACTGGGTGTTGTATGGAAACCAATTTGACAGTAAATTTCATATATTAAATAAATAAATAAATAAATAAATAAACATTAAAAAAAAAAAAAGAAATCATCACAGCAGGGGCACCTGGGTGGCTCTGTCGGTTAAGCGGTTAAGCAGCCGACTTCGATTCAGGTCATAATCTCATGGTTTGTGAGTTCAAGCCCTGCATCAAACTCTGTGCTGACAGCTCAGAGCCTGGAGCCTGCTTCAGATTCTGTGTTTCCTCCTCTCTCTGCCCCTCCCATGCTCATGCTCTGTCTCTCTCTCTCTTTCTCAATAATAAATAAACATTAAAAAATTAAAAAAAAAAAGAAAAAGAAAATCATCACGCCAGTGGAGAAATTCTCATCCTTTCATGTTATAAGAAAGGGCAAAATTCATCATTGTAAATATACTATGACCCGAATCATGGGGAAAACAGACAATCTGAAAGGAAATGCATCACACTATTAACAGTTCTCAAGTGTAAGTGCCGAGACTTGGGTAAGTTTATTTTCTTCTATTCTGTTTTTCTAAATTTTCTGTATGGAGCATGTAGTTTTTATGTTTGCAATAACAGCACTCATTTTTAAAGACCTACACATGTTCTCTTACCTCATAGCGTTCCCAGCTCTCTTTGCTCTTGCCTGCTTCTGCTGTAGAGGCTGGAATAGTCACTTATCCAGCCACATTTGTCCTAGTAGAAGCCACATGGCACAGTTCCAGCTGTGAGATGTGAGTGGAAGTCTGAGCCCTGTCTCTGCCCTTTCTCCCTCTTACTGCCTAGAATGCAGACACAGTGAGCGAGTGAGGCCATGGCAGCCATCTGGGAACCAAAGCTGAAAAGGCCGAGAGAACCACGGAGATGCTGGTGGTAACACCATCAGGCACTGAGCCAATGGAAGCAGTTCAGGTTGTTAAGACCCTGATGAAAAGCATTGGAGGAAGCTGTGTGGCAGCAAGGCCAAGAGAAGAGGTTCTCAACCATTACAATCACGTGGGCAGGTTTTGTAAATATTGATGCCCAGGTCCTAATCCTGGAAATTCTGACTTAATTGTTCTAGGCAGTCACCTGGGCATAGGGATTTTTAAAAGCTCCCCAAGTGGTCTGGCTGGGGTTGAGAACCAACTTCTGGAGGCATACAGAAAAAGAGGTCAGAGATGACACCCCAATCCCCAATGATTCAGACTTCCCATTATGTGGAACCAGTCAACCCCACTGTCACTGGATTTTCTGTAACTGGAAGTTGGATGTATTCTCAACTGATGCAATTGTTTCTTAAGACTGGCCTAAGTGTGTACATACAGGAGTTTAAAACTGGTAAAGTTCCATAGCACATGCTGGTCACATAGAGATTTCTGTTTCTCAGTGTGGACTTCTCCCCCTTTTGAAATCAGACCCGAGCAAAAACCAGATTTATGAAGTATATAAAAGTACAGTTTTGTTGCCAAGATAGAGACCCCAAATTTAAGATGTCATGCCCTCTCATTCCTTCTTTGCCTCCACTGGTATTGTCCCACTGTGGCAGAGACCATGAAGTATTGGAAAAATCTCAGATGGCATTCTGCCCCAGGGCCCAGACTCCCTCCCCTTGATGTTAGTTCCTGGCTATACCTCTAATCTGTAGGACTTTGGTACTGACAGACGGGGACAAAGGAAGGACCAGCATGTTTGGTATTACCAGGGAGCTTTTTAGAAATGCCATCCCAGACCTATTGAATCAGAATCTGAATTTTAACAAGATCCTCAAGTAATTTGTGTGCTCATTGAAATTTGAGAAGCCCTGTCTGCAAGAAATAGCTGGAGTTAAGTGTTTAAAGCAGTTCTCTCTCTCTCTCTCTCTCTCTCTCTCTCTCTCTCTTACTCTTTTGGTTTCTCTTTTGCTGGTAAAAACAAAACAAACAAACAAAAAAACCACGTGTTACTTGTTGGGATGAACACTGGGGGTTGTATATAAGCAATGAATTATGGGAATCTACCCCCAAAACCAAGAGCACACTGTATTCACTGTATGTTAGCTAACTTGATAATAAATTATATTTAAAAAAAAAAAGTGGGACTGTTGAGGAAGACAGAGCAGAGAGGCAAGGTTGTACTAAGGCTGTGGTGAACAACCAGCAAGATGCCCTGCCTATGTAATCAGCTTGCTTTTTCTCCCCACCCCTACTCTTCCCAGGCCAGGGCTGGGACCGCTCTCAGCTCTCTTCCCATTGGCATGCCTATCCCAGGTGATGACTCCACCGACCAGCCAGAAGACATGGGAAAAGGAGCAAATTAAATTCCTTCTGTTAACCTTCTTGCTACAGCAAATGTGCTGATCCCACAGCAATCTCTTTAGGGAAGAAAATTTCAGACAGCTTTGAAGGGAAAAAATTAATTACCACATTTTGTGTGTATAGAGAAAAAAATAGGACCTTGGGGGAAATGAAGGGACAGGGAGCAGGGAGGAGAGGGTGGGAGAAGTGGAGACTATATGCCCTCCTTGGGAATTGTCACACAGCAGAGCACACCACCATGAGGGAGATCTGTTTTCAGGAAGATCTGGAAGAAAGATTGCAGATGTCTGTGCAACTGACGCTTGGATCATGACACACAGGTTAAGGCTTTAGCAATAAGAGAGAACAAAGTCTGCTTCCAAAATTAGAAGGGGGAAGTCTATACTTGGAGAGAAGAAAGTCACTCTGAAGCAGGAGAGAAGCAAGATGCCCCAGTGTGGTCCTAGAACACTGGTTCAACAGATCTGGTATAGAACATTTTAAAATCAAACACAGGATGGCATTTCTCAGCTACCCCGTCTCAGCCCCTGGAAGCATATGCCAAGATTTTGGGCAGAGTCTGGAACTGGATGGGTGGTATTCCTCTTGGATGAGAGCCTCCCCTCCTCCCAACCTCAGAGAGACGACAGCTAGGCAAATGGGACCCTGAATCATCAGGAGCTTAAGCAGTTGCCTCCCAATCAAGGCAGCAAGCTGAGCTGACATGGGAACCCTACCCCCACCCCATGGTCAGTTCAAACACATAGGAATGCTGGATAAAACTGAATAAACTTTTTTTAAAAAATCTTTAGCCAAACTAGAGCATGGCAACCACAAGTGCTGGAAATGAAGAAAGAACTTAAAGCCAGAGTGATGAGTGGAAGTTGATGCCACATGGCCCACAGGGGATTTCCACTAGACATGCATCATGGGTTTATATTTTAACCTCCTTTGAGAAGCATCAGACCCCATGTATGTAGATATTTGAACTGAGCTCACTACATAAAGAAAAATGGAAACACTGCCTTCACTAGCCGACAAACACCGAACAGAAATGTGCTACTGATTGTGCACTAGGGATGGGAAAGAAATCACCTGTGAGGAAAATGAACCCATGTTCCATGCTGTATATAAGACTTCATGGTCTACAAGCAGTGCTTCTACCAGTTTTTCCTGGCTTGGAGCTCTTGCATAGCACAGAAATTATTACCAAAACTAGTCTGGAGGAACTCAACTTCTAGTATGACTTAGAAAGTTCCTGCCAGACTAACCCTCCTGCAGATAACAAATATAAACTCTAAAAAACTATAAAAAACAGCCACCTGAAGCCACTGGAGAGCAAAAAAAGAGAGGGATATTCTGAGGATAGATGACACTTGGAAGAAAGGAAAGGCATAAAGCCATTCTAGTGGCTTCTGACCCAAATGAAGGTCAAAGTCAAGCAGCATGGAGCAGGTAAAACTCAGTGAGAAAACCTGCATTCTTTATGGCCTGAAGAATGAAAGAACAGAGTTTAGGGAAACCAGAGCCACCATAAAATGAGAAGGGAATCTTGGAATAAACAGACTGAGAGGAGTAATGTCCAAATTTTGTATGTAAACTTTTCCCTAACTCTCTGATTCAACCCTGAACTATACAAGTACAGGGCTGACTTGTAAACATCTGGCTTAGGATAAAAAACTAAATGGAGATTTGAGATGCCCTCAAGACACAGAGTTTGTGGTAAGAGTACAAGCAAGTTAATTGTTTACACAAACAAATAAACAAACAAAATCAGCACTATTTGGAAGAACATAATAGAACCCCGTCTCTAAAATATAACATTCACAACACACAGGATAGAATAAAAATTATTTAACATATAGAGGACATAACCCATTATTCATAGAGAAGGTAATCAGGGAGACTAACTTCAAAATAACTCCAGCGATAGAATAGCAGATAAGGATTTTAAAGCAGCTATTGTAACTATGGTCAAACACACAAAAGAAAATGTGCTTATAATGAATGAAAAGATAAGAAATCTCAGCAGAGAAGTAGAAACTATTTTTTTAGAACAGAAACTCTAGAACTGAAAATATGATTTCTGAAATTTATAAAAATGTATTATATGAACTTAAAAGCAAAATGGAGAGGACAGGAAATCCTCAGTTAACTTGAAGGCAGATCAATAGAAATTATCCAAGAACAGAAAAAAGAAGTTTGAACAAAAACAAAACCTCAGGGACTTATAGTATAATATCAAAAAGAAACGAGGGAGACGTGGGTGGCACCTGGGTGGCTCAGTCGGTTAAGTGTCCGACTTAGGCTCGGGTTATGATCTCTCAGTTCATGAGTTCAAGGCCTGCATTGGGCTCTGTGCTGACAGCTCAGAGCCTGGAGCCTGCTTCAGATTCTGTGTGTCCCTCTCTCTCTCTGCCCCTCCCCCATTCACACTCTGTCTGTCTCTCTCTCTCTCTCTCTCTCTCTCTCAAAAAAAAAATTATAATAAACAAACATTTTTTTTAAAAATTAAAAAAAAAAGAAAAGAAACAAGGGAGACCAGAAGACATTGGTATGATACTAAGGTCTGAAAGAAAAACTCTCAACCTAAAAGTCTATACCCAGCTCAAATATCCTTCAAAAATGAAGGCAAAATATAGTTTTCCAAGAAAAGGAAACCATGTATTTATTTCCAGCAGATCTGACTACAAAAAAAAAAATGCTAAAGAAAGTTCTTCAAACTGAAGGGAAATGATGCCACATGGAAACAAGGATCTTCAAGAAGAAATGAAGATCTTATTAAATAGAACATTGTATGTCACTAGGTATAATGCAAGGTTCAAAGCCTGAGAATCTGAGAGTCAGTGCACAGTATCTAGCCTTCCCCATAACCACCACAGCAATTCTAGGCGGCTGTCAATATTCCACACTCCCCCACATAACTGGGAGTATCAATTGAGCCACATTAAGAAGCAAATAACTGTGAATAATAGTAATGGGCAAATCTTGGCAGTCTCTAAACACAATACTAAACCAGGAAATTCTTAACTTTGGGAACCAACTGAACTGAAAGAACAATTGTGCAAATGTTACTCTGCAGACACTTGATATAGAAGTGAAGTTTCCAGGAGGCAAATTTCCTCATGAGCCTCATATCTCAAAGGCATCTCTAATAGGTCTTAATATGATCAGCAAAGCCAGTACAAAAGACAACAAAATAGTCAATGGTCATTCTCTGTGTGTCTTGGCCCACAGTAGGAAGTAGTGTCAGCTTTAAAAAAAAAATCTTTTTTTATTTCATATTTCTCGCCAAGCTATCAATTTGTTAGACCTCTCTAGAAAGGAAGATTTCTCAGCTTCTGAAAGAATAACAGCAGAAAAACAAACAAACAAACAAAGGGAATTTATGCCTAACACACCGAATTGATTGAAACTACTTGCTAAAATAACTTCTCCACATTAGGGTGATAGTGGGGGAATTGTGTGTATGTATGAAAGCTGTAGGGAAGATACGATTTTAAAAGAAATGACGGGGCGCCTGGGTGGCGCAGTCGGTTAAGCGTCCGACTTCAGCCAGGTCACGATCTCACGGTCCGTGAGTTCGAGCCCCGCGTCAGGCTCTGGGCTGATGGCTCGGAGCCTGGAGCCTGTTTCCGATTCTGTGTCTCCCTCTCTCTCTGCCCCTCCCCCGTTCATGCTCTGTCTCTCTCTGTCCCAAAAATAAATAAAAAAAAAAAAAACGTTGAAATAAAATAAATGAAACTAAGTCCACTCTGCTTTTAATCAATAGTGCTGGAAACTATTCACAGAAGGATTACATAGTGTCAATTAGTCATTATTGTTAGTGGCAAATAGTACAACTCTCCCCTCTCTTTAAGCATATTTCCCCTCCTAGATGTGGAGGAAAAGCCTTTCCAAAGCAGCAGTCTTTGGGCCAGACTGTCTCAAGGGAATGATCATGGCTTCTGCAGTGGACAGCTTAACTTCAGAGAGCTGCTGAGGAGTGTGGTTTGCAGAGTAGGGCAGCACAGACAAGGAGTAAAGATGCAACTGTGAACCCCACAGCTGCCTTCCCTCCAGTTCCCTTCCTCTGCTCTGATTCAAGCTGCAGTAGAGTGGAAACCCTAAAAAGAGGCTGAATGTGAGGCTTCTCCACTTACGTGCAATCCTTTCACATCCTCTTTCTTACGTGGAGGCTGGATTTCCTTTTTCTGAACACGAAGATTGGCACTTACTTCACCGTTTTCCAAATTGAGTTTCATGCACATAATATATTTTCAAGACTCACTGTATTCACTTACTGAATAAGTATGTTTTTAATGTCTATTTTACAGCAACATAAAGATATTTTGCTATTAAAATACAACATTTGGGGTGCCTGGGTGGCTCAGTCGTTTGAGTGTCCAACTGTTAATTTCGGCTAAGGTCACAATCTCACAGTTTGTGAGATATATCTCTGCACTGGGATCTGTGCTGACAGCATGGAGCCTGCTTGGGAGTCTCTCTCTCTCTCTCTCTCTCTCTCTCCCTCTCAATTTTACTGTTAGTTAAAGCCAATGCATGAGAATAGCTAATAAAAACAAACTTGGACAACCATGCCAGGTTTTCATCAAGGACCATGGATGAATACAGCTCTTCCAGAAATTTCCACTGTGCTACATGGGTTTGGTGAACATGACAAACATGAAAACTGAATGTCCTAGGACATCCCATCCCAAGAGAAGAAAAGTGGGAAAGAACAAGTTTACTTCAAGGATGAGCAGGGATGATTCTGGATACAGAGTCATGGTTTCATTTTGATTGTCCTCTAATCTACTGCAGATTGACTTGTATCTGAATTCTAGGGCAAGCTCACTACAAAAAGAAGTGAAAAATATTAACAACTACTTCACTAAAATCTCCATGACATACTTTGAGAGGTACTAGTAGCTTTAGTACCACAACCCGGCTGATAAGTAGATGCAACTGACGTTTCCCGGGGAGGAGGAGTGGTCTTCGAATCTTGGGTACTAAACTGACATAAAGTCTCCTTGTTTGGAGCCAGGGACAACAAATGGCTGGATCTTAAATGCCAACTTGGACAGATTCCAATTAACTGTTGTTAGGACTCAGGTATGAGAGAATGTCGTGATCAATGAGCAATGTCTGTCATGGAACCGGCTGGGGAATGGTAGTACACTTGCCATACACTCACCTCCCTGAATCCCTCCAAGATGGAAGTCAGCCAACCATTCCCCATATCACACTGAGGATGCGCTTCTTTCAACATCCCATGTTATGCGTTCAAAAATCTTGTATTTATTTTTTATCTACTCTTAAGCAAGGATACACTTATAAAAGTGCACTGTCTCCAACCAATCTAGTCATTGTTGAACAATCCGACAAACCCAAGAGGCATTCTCATCACATTTATTGTCCCTTATGCTTCAGAGCACTTAACAATCCTCAACTATTGCTATTTCTTAAAAAGCAACAGCACTCCACCTAGTGAATTTCACTTCAGAATCGTAGTACTATTGTTATTTTTAGGATTATTCTTGTCTTCCTGCTTCGTGCTAAAGATTTTAAACATGCGTACATTTGACATGCTTCAAAACTTCTTTTGTTCTTTCAGGGAGCTTTTGGAGAGGGTCCAACTTCATAATGTCCCTGTGAAGCAAGGCCATGCAAAATCCTTTGAATTTACTTTCATAAATATGTCTTGAGTACCTACTCTGTATCAGGGGCCATGGCAGGTACACAGATGAATAAAGAAGAAAGATAAAGTATCATTTGTTGAGACCCTGCTGTGCTATGCAATGTACCAATACCACGTTGGGGAGGTTGAAGTGTTTCAGCTCATTTCATTTCCATAACAACCTCCGAAAGCATCATTATCACAAACACAGCTGAGGAAACTGAGGCTCATGGAGGTTACCTGACTTGCAGACTCATGCATTGAGTGATTACTGGAGCTGAGATTTGAATCCTGTCTGTCTAACTCAAAGCCCATGGTGTTTCACTGCACAATGACAAAGACCAAATTAGAAGTATGGTTCATAGGAAAGTGGAAGGAGGGGTCCTGGGAAATTTGGAGTCAGAGCACTTCCTAGAGAATTGTGTGAAAGTGGGCCAGTTACTAACCACCCCTAGCCTCAGCAGCCCAGTCAACATGGGGTAATTCCTACCTTGCAAGGTAGTTGCAAGGAATAAAGATGATATGTGTAAAGCACCTACCACATGGCAGTCTATAAAGAATAGCTACTGTTATTCCTATCCTCATAAATTATCATTTCTCAAAGAGGCAGGAGCCATTTTCCTACACACTGAATTCTCAGAGTTTGCATTGGGTACAAATCATGAAATCTAGGACCAAAGTTAACAAAATTTTGTTATATGACTTTTAGAAAGTATATAGTTGACTCAAGAATCTCAGGAGAGTCCGCAAGAAGAGAAAATCCCAAATCAGAGGCAAGTTCAAAGACTGCTTTCCTACTCCCAAGTCCTCCTTCAGCCGAACTACCGGCCAGGAATGACAAGGGGACTCACCATTGTTGAGTCTGCCTGTGAATTTGCATGACAAGTGATAAGCGACATAACCACCAAGTCTGGCCCCCTGGAATAGCTACGGCATCTACAGTGAGAGGAAGGCCATTATCTAAACTGTCTGGAATCCCAGGCAAATCATTATAGAAAGGCACAAATTCACACTGGATCAGGCTTTTGATGGTCTGTGGGGGGAGGCTGACTTTGTTTGTTAATGCCACGACAAATGTGTCCTTGAATGAGGGAATTGACAGGACACCTGTCTCTGCATTGAAACCTGATCGGAAGCAAATCCAACCTCTTCGATTCTCTCAGGAGTCTCCACAGGTTCTAAGCTGCTTAGTCCTTTGTGATTCAGTAATTTCTACGGCAGGAAGAATCCATCCTTGTTTCTTCTAGAGATAATCCATCCATAATGCAGCATGAACACTCAAGGAACGGGCTGCCTCCCAAATAGAGAAGGGCAGTTGCCTGAGTGGAAGGACTTGAGAGGAACTGAAGATGCATCCCCATGATACCCAAAGCACACCCAACCACCACCAAATAAAATTGTTTTCCTACCTCCTGTCACTGATGCTGCAAATTCTACTTTGGAGAAGTGGCAAAGAGCACTTCCCAAACTTTTTCACCAAAAAACCCCTTAAAAACAGAGTAAGGGTGGGGGTGGCTGTACAACATTGTGAACATACTATAAACTACTGAATTGTGCATTTTAAAGTGGTAACATTTATACTACATGAATTTAAAAAACACATTAAAACAAAACAAAAGCAAGGGAAATAGCCTTGGGAAACTTGTCCTTGTGAGGCCTGAAGGGCCTGGACTCAAGTAGGGTCTCTCTTGTGCTTGTTGCATTCTGTGCCATAGAATACCTCTGCGTGCTTTGGTATTTGAAGGGTGTTAAAAAACAAAATTCAAGCAAGTAAATTTGAAAACCTAATTGGTTTTATTAAGCGATTCATGAGTTGAAAGTAGAGAAATGCTCCTAAGAGCTATACAAAATGGAAGGGGGATGGGCAAAAGTAATAAACAAAAGAAAAGAAAGGATTGTTTTGGGCCAGGACTTTTTCTTTTTTTGGTGGGGAAGGCGGGGCTGCAGGGTTTTTATCATATAGGTTATTTCACTAGTGCTAATCAGTATATTTCAGATTGACTTTTAAAAGATCACATTCCTGGGATAGGTTGAAACTGTAATTAAGTCTTGGTTTGCTGTTGTGGGGGGCAAACGACGGCAATTTGGGCTTCTTTTAAAGTTATTTGCCAAATAAAATGTTTACCTTTCATCCCCTCATTTTCAAATAAAATTGAAACCCCAGGAAGATGCGCCTTAATTTCCTGGAGGTTTCAGAACCTCGTGGCAGCACCACTCGTGGGCTGGAGAAGCATGAAAGGAGAACCAGGCTTACCGGGGTGTGATCCCAGGGTGTGGATTCTAGGGTGTGATCCAAGGGTATGATCCCAAGGCATGGGTCCCAGGATGTGATCCCAAGGTATGATCCGAAGGTGTGGATCCCTTGGTGTGATACTATAGTATTGTCAGGGAGGAAGACCTTCCTCTGCCCTATATTCCTAGCTGGACTTAGAATCAAATTGACATGAGACTAATTAACAGGAGAAAATCAACTTTAATAGTGTACAGAGGGAGAATCCACACAGACATAAAATCTCAAGACAATGAAGCAACAAGAAGTTTACGTGAGCTAAGGAGAAGGGTAAGGCCTGAAGACAAAAAGGGGAGAAAACTCATTAGCAAGAAGGTGAAAGAGGATATTTGGAAAAACAAGGTTGTTCTATTATGCAGATGAGCTCCTTCTGTAAAGGGGGCTTCTGTGAATACTTTTCCTGTTGCAGGCTCTCCTTTCCGATGTAAATTTAGGCAGTTATGGGGGAAGCAGAGCATCTTTCATGCATCTGCTGGGTTTTTATTACTTCTAACTCTAAATAATCTTTATGCCAAAGTGGCACATTTTGGGGTGTCTCATCCTGCACCTCTTCAGTGTAATCTCAAGGTGTGAGTCCCAAGGTGTGGTCTCAGTATGGTATCCCAGGGTGTGAGTGACAGGGTGAAGATTCAATAGGGTGATCCCAGCGTATGAACCCCAGGGTGTGAGTGCCAGGGTACGGACCCTTGCTGTGAGACCCTGGTATGCTCAGACCACTAAGAGCATCCACTTCCTCCTCTGTTAAATCAGGAATCCAGTACCTACTGCAATATGAGGCATACTCAAACAAAAATGTGCTTTATTTCACAGGAATAATTGGCAAAAAAACAAAACAATAACTACAACAGCTCCCAAACACCACATATACAGACATTCTTACTCACTAGGGGTTATTTCCCGATGTGAAAGAGCTTGTCCAAGTCTGAAGACCTGAGGTAAGCAAAGAACAAACAAGCAAACAAACAAACAAAAACCCACAAACATTTCATGAAAGGTTTCCAGGTGAAGCCAGAAAGAAAAGCTCCTCCCCCCAGTCATAGAGATTCCTTAAGGCCAAGGTTAGGACAGACTTCTGCAGATGGAAGAAATGTCTTTTCCTCATTATGGGTTCTGACTGTATGGTTAAGAACAAAATGAATGTCTTCAGGACAGTACTTACTTTAAGAGATCAATTGGTAAAAGAGTATCAAACAGGAGACTAAACTTGGAGGACTCACATACATCATCGCCCATTGTAAGAAGTGAGATGATTCATTTCCAGAAACACCAAATAAAAGCTGTGGTGTCTAGTTAACAATAAGTTTACAACCTATTAGAAATATGTACAGCCAATACCATGCTGTCTTGATGATTACAGCTTTGTAGTAGAGGCTAAAGTCTGGGATTGTGATGCCTCCTGTTTTGGTCTTCTTCAAAATTACTTTGGCTATTCAGGGCTTTTTGTGGTTCCATATGAATTTTAGGATTGCTTGTTCTAGTTTCAAGAAGAATGCTGATGCAATTTTGATTGGGATTGCATTGAATGTGTAGATAGCTTTGGGTAGTATTGACATTTTGACAATATTTATTCTTCCAATCCATGAGCAGGGAATGTCTTTCCATTTCTTTATATCTTCTTCAATTACCTTCATAAGCTTTCTATAGTTTTCAGCATACAGATCTTTTACATCTTTGGTTAGATTTATTCGTAGGTATTTTATGCTTCTTGGTGCAATTGTGAATGGGATCAGTGTCTTTATTTGTCTTTCTGTTGCTTCATTGTTAGTGTATAAGAATGCAACTGATTTCTGTACATTGATTTTGTATCCTGCAACTTTGCTGAATTCATGTATCAGTTCTAGCAGACTTTTGGTGGAGTCTATCGGATTTTCCATGTATAATATCATGTCATCTGCAAAAAGCGAAAGCTTGACTTCATCTTTGCCAATTTTGATGCCTTTGATTTCCTTTTGTTGTCTGATTGCTGATGCTAGAACTTCCAGCACTATGTTGAACAAATCAGGAGACTATAGATGCTGGAGAGGATGTGGAGAAACGGGAACCCTCTTGCACTGTTGGTGGGAATGCAAATTGGTGCAGCCACTCTGGAAAGCAGTGTGGAGGTTCCTCAGAAAATGAAAAATAGACCTACCCTATGACCCAGCAATAACACTGCTAGGAATTTATCCAAGGGATACAGGAGTACTGATGCATAGGGGCACTTGTACCCCAATGCTTATAGCAGCACTCTCAACAATAGCCAAATTATGGAAAGAGCCTAAATGTCCATCAACTGATGAATGGATAAAGAAATTGTGGTTTATATACACAATGGAATACTACGTGGCAATGAGAAAGAATGAAATATGGCCTTTTGTAGCAACGTGGATGGAACTGGAGAGTGTGATGCTAAGTGAAATAAGCCATACAGAGAAAGACAGATACCATATGATTTCACTCTTATGTGGATCCTAAGAAACTTAACAGAAACCCATGGGGGAAGGGAAGGAAAAAAAAAAAAAAAAAGAGGTTAGAGTGGGAGAGAGCCAAAACATAAGAGACTGTTAAAAACTGAGAACAAACTGAGGGTTGATGGGGGGTGGGAGGGAGGGGAGGGTGGGTGATGGGTATTGAGTAGGGCACCTTTTGGGATGAGCACTGGGTGTTGTATGGAAACCAATTTGACAATAAATTTCATATATTAAAAAAATAATAATAATAAAAATTTTTTAAAAATTAAAAAAAAAGAAAAGAAAAGAAATATGTACAGTACCGCCCCCCTCCTCCCGCCCCGGGCAACAATGGAGTCCCAAACGGTTAGACACTTCACTTCCTGGTTCTTCTTCCCCTCTCCTTTTCTTGAGCTTATTTTTCAAGAGCTTATTTTTCACTGGCTTTGCAATGAGCATGCCCCAAAGAAGTGAAGTCTCTGTGTCACCTCAAGGAAGGTATATTTGTTCCAATCAGACTACTTTTTGCGTTACGTGGACATAGGTGACTTCCGGGTAAGGCTGTAACCTCTGTGGTACTCAACCAATGAGGAATCAGGGGAGGGACTTCCCACTTCTAGAAGATAAATTGTCTGCTGTAACTGCCCCAAGTGTGCCTGTCCATCAGACACCCACTCTTGCAAGAACATTGATTAAAGCCTTGCTTCACTGTGCTCCAAGTCTCTGCATCCCTCCTTTGATTGGGTCAGTGGGCTTATTTCTCACACCCATCAAGCCGAAACTCACCACAGCCTCACCTCCTGTGCCCAGTGTGCACAGGCCTAGGACTCTCCTCTGCCTCTGCTAATGGTGTTATGGTCATCTTAATGAGGAGAAGGGCAGGAGCAATATAACACTTTGACACAGGCAGGCAAGGGGCGCAGGCCTCAAGGGCCTCTGCTCTTTCACATGGCCCCATTAGGATTTTCAAAGTCCCCTCCAGGGCCTGGACTAGCCAGGGCAGCAGTACCATCTGATAGGGCTCCTTAAGCCCAGAGAAGGGCACAGAGAACTCAGTCCCTGTTTCTCCCCTTCTCAGTGCTCTATGATTCTCTACCCTAAATGAGCAATCAATCAGATGCCCAAAGGGATTCTGGGACTTGTGGCAGCCAGGCAAGCACTTCACTCTTACTAGTCAGTGCGTTGTTTCTCTGAGGGATGATGCAAAACTGGCCCCTAAAATGGTATTAACAAGCTGATTTGGAGTGACATATTTCTTAAGAATAAGTTTGGGGTTCTGAGCTACCCAAAGTCCACTGCCACATGTATGGGCCATGCATTAACTCTCACCCTTCCATCCTCAGTACCACCTCAGAATGACACCGTTGGATAGCAGCAGGTGTCATTTATCCTGTGTGTCCCTCATGGCTGGCACCCAGGGCAGTCCTCCAAGCCCTCCATGCCATGTGTCCAGCAGTCCTCTGGGGGTGGTCCCTTCTATACCCCCTGAAGTGTTTTGAGACTATCATTATGCAACACAAATGAGTTCTTCCAATTGATGTCCTCTCTTGCCTCCAATTGATGTGGTGGCATCTTGCTCTCCTGAGTCAGTCTTAAGCCATGGTCAAGAACATATGGACATACTTTACTTAATGGACATACCTTGTTCTTCCCCACCCACAGCCCCTCCACCCATCCTCACTACAGGAATCTCTCTGTGGAAAGCAAGAGTATGGTCAACATGGAAAGGGATCACATACTAGAAATGCAGCAATTAAAGTCTAAAAATTTCAAGAGAAGGGGGCCTGGGTGGTCCAGTCAGTTGGGCATCTGGCTTCAGCTCAGGTCATGGACTCGCGGTCTGTGGGTTCAAGCCCTGCATCAGACTCTGTGCTGACAGCTCAGAGCCTGGAGCCTGCTGGAGATTCTGTGTCTCCCTCTCTCTCTGCCCCTCCCCTGCTCATGCTCTGTCTGTCTCTATCTCTTAAAAATAAATAAACGTTGAAAAAAAAATTTTTAATAAAAATTTCAAGAGAAGACATGAACGGAAGATGTGTTACTCTATATTTATATTATAAAATTCTAAATTTTATAAATTTGTTATAATATACAATATACATAATTTGTATATGTATATATACACTATATATGATATATTGATATATCATATATATTTATATGATCTATAAAGTATATAATTTGTTAAATTCTAGATTTAACAAGACCAAAAAATTACCACCCTCATTTTCCCATATACTCTGGGCAAGATTTATATTTATGCTCATCAACAACAAAGCACTGCAAAAATATTTGAAAGAGTCATTGAAAGAGGTATTCACAGGTTGCAAGATGCAAATGTGGCATTGTAAGCAACGACATAACCAGCATTGAATAACAGATATCAGGGAATTGCAGAGACAAGTAGATCTATATTGCTTCAATACACACAGCCAACAGCTTTGGGAGTAATAACAGTGTTGCTACCTTTTCCTCATGATGAGGGAGATGAAATTAGTGGGGAATGGGGCATTTGACAATAAAGAACATGAAGAGATGGTTCCTGGACCTGAACAGGATGAGATAGTGCCAGGACACTACCAAGGGTCTTCACATGCACTGACTAGACAATAAATAAATCCAAAAGTCCCTGTTCTCCACCGATTTGTCTGTGTTGCCCTGGATAAATCACTATATCACACATGAGCCCATGAGTTTTGTAATTCTTTGTTTTAGTAAAATTGTTTATGTAGAGAGCCCCATGAAAAATACTTGCCCAAGGCCCTGCACACCCTGGAGTTTCCCTGGGCAGGGGTGTCTTTCTGAGGCAAGGGAATGGGATTTGTGGTGAAGAGCTGGGCAGAAGCTTGCTTGGGAAAGTGCACTCAAACCTGGGCACCTGGGTAGCTCAGTCTGATAAGTGTCCAACTTCAGCTCATGATCTCATGGTCCACGAGTTCAAACCCCACGTCAGTCTCTGTGCTGACAGCTCACAGCCTGGAGCCCATTTGGGATTCTGTGTCTCCCTCTCTCTCTGCCCCTCCCCCGCTCACACTCTGTATCTCTCTCTCTCTCAAAAATAAATAAAAACATTTAAAAAATTTTTATGAAAAAATATGAGGACAGGAGAACTTGGTTATGAGGGGAGGCTTTTGTATCTTTCAAATAATCTTTATCAGCCTCCCCAAAGCCTCCCCCAATATAAAAAAATAAATTGTAAAAAAGAAAATTGGGTAAAAATAAAGGTTTGAACACTTGAGGTTAATGTCAAAAGGAAGTATAGCAGAGTGGTTAAGAACAGTAGCTTTCAGGGGAGCCAAGATGGTGGTACAACATGGAAGTTTTTTGTGTGTCTCACATCCATGAAACACACCCAGATCAACACTAAACCATCCTGCACACCTAAAAAACTGATTTGAGGATTACAAAACAATCTGCACAACCTGAAACACAGAATTCAGCAGGCACACGGCACAGAAAGGTGAACTTGAGAAGCAAGAAGCCGCAGTGGGCAGGGAGCTGTTTTTTGGGTGGAAAGGATGGAGACAAGGGGGAGGGGATATGGGAAAAGCACCCCTCCCCAAAAGCATCTGGAGAGAAAGTAGAAAATTGGAAACAGCCGCAGGGACTAAACTAAAAAGGGAGAAAGGAGAAAGGAGAGGGTTTAAATTCCATTAAGACTGTAAACAAGGGGAGCACAGTCTGCAACTCCGCAGCTTGATAACTGGCGGTGCTCTGGTGGGAAGGGTGAATCCCCAGGAGCAGAGTGGGGTCTGGGAGGTTCTTAGGCTACACGAGGAAAAGCAGTTCCACTGTTGGAATGACATTTGGTAGAGACTGTGAGGCAGCCTGGGCCCAGCAGACCCCAGAGAATGGCCACATTCTCTGGTGCTGGAACAAGGTCATTAAGCGTGGAGCTTGGTGCCAGATGTGTGTTGTGATTTTCCACAATCCCTGAAATGCTGCTGCTACACCATCTCTCAACTTTTTCTGGGACAGGCTGGCACCTGACCACAGTCTCTGGGCTTTGGCAACATCATGATCCCGAGAACATTCCTGGGTAGGGCCAACATTCGGCCGTTGCTCAGGTAGACCCTCCGCAGAGGGGCAGAACAGGTCAAATCCGCAGTCCCTCAGAAGTAAGGGGCCAGGGAAAACATCTGCATCTGAGACAAAACTCGGGAGAGAGGTACTACCTGGGGCTTGGTCATGGACAGTGCAAAAGCGGGGAGTGGATGAAACCTGAAGACAAGGACGGGTGCACGATTGCTGATTGGGGAGAACAGAGTTCCGATACTAGAGACTGGGTATCTGGGTGGCGCCATTTTCACCACTCCTGCACATGCGCATATGTACCAATGAGCGTCCAAACAACCCACACCAGTAGGCTAGCAGTGCCATCTAATGGAAAGTGGAGCCATTACAATAAGCCCTGCCCAACTGGGCCAACCTTCCTCTTCAAGAACAGAAGTCTCACAGCCTGTTTAGTTTATGGACTATAAAGCACTTCATAGTCTGACTTCTAGGGGAAAATGAAGTAATTTCAGTCATATTTCAGTCTGTTAGCAGGTCCATCTATTCAATTTTCTTTCTTTCTTTCTTTCTTTCTTCTTTTTTTCTCTCTTTCATTTCTTTTTCTTGAATACAGAAAGAGAAAAAATTCATTTTTATTTTTAATTTCCATTAAAATATTTTTCTTTAATTTTTTTACCATATTTTTTACTTTTGTGTAAATTTTTTCAAATTCTAGTTTACTTCCATCATTTCATTTCAGTCTACTTCAGTGTACTTTAGTCTACTTCATTTTTTAAAATTTTCAAATGATTTCCCTTTTTTTTCTTCTTTCCCTTTTTTTTCTCTAATATATCAAGACACTTTCTTTTTTTTTTAATTTTTTTTAACGTTTATTTATTTTTGAGACAGAGAGAGACAGAGCATGAACAGGGGAGGGGCAGAGAGAAGGGAGACACAGAATCTGAAACAGGCTCCAGGCTCTGAGCTGTCAGCACAGAGCCCAACGCGGGGCTCGAACTCATGGACTGTGAGATCATGACCTGAGCTGAAGTCAGACGCTTAACTGACCAAGCCACCCAGGCGCCCCTCAAGCCACTTTCAACACCCAGACCAAAACACACCTAGGATCTAGCATCATCTATTGGATTTTGTGTGTGTGTGTTTTTAATTTTAATATTTTTTATTTTTAATATTTTTTAATTTTAATATTTTCTACCTCATTAATTCCTTTCTCCCTTCAAAATGATGAAATGAAGGAATTCACCCCAAAGAAAGAGCAGGAAGAAACAACAGCCAGGGACTTAACCAACACAGATACAAGCAAAATGTCTGAACCAAAACTTAGAATCATGATAATAAGAATACTAGCTGGAGTTGAAAATAGATTAGAATCCCTTTCTGTGGAAATAAAAGAAGTAAAAACTAGTCAGGATTAAATAAAAAATTTAGCTGCAATTTTGGATGAGCTGCAATCATGGATGGATGCCGTGGTGGCAAGGATGGATGAGGCAGAACAGAGAATCAGTGATATAGAAGACAAACTTATGGAGAATAATGAAGCAGAATAAAAGAGGGAGATTAAGGCAAAAGAGCATGATTTAAGAATTAGAGAAATCAGTGACTCATCAAAAAGGAACAACATCAGGGGTGCCTGGGTGGCTCAGTCACTTAAGCCTCTGACTTCAGCTCACGTCATGATCTCATGATTCCTGAGTTTGAGCCCTGCGTCAGGCTCTGTGCTAACAGCTCAGAGCCTGAAGCCTGCTTCGGGTTCTGTGTCTATATCTCTCTCCACCTCCGTCCCACTCACACTCTGTCTCTCTCTCTCAAAAATGACTAAACATTAAAAAAATGTACATAAAAAAAAAAAAGAACATCAGAATCATAGGGGTCCCAGAAGAAGAAGAGAGAGAAATAAGGGTAGAAGGGTTATGTCAGCGAATCATAGCAGAAAACTTTCCTAACCTGGGAAAAGACACAGACATCAATATCCAGGAAGCACATTGTGAATGGGATCAGTTTCTTTATTTGTCTTTCTGTTGGCTTCAGAGAAAGACAGATACCATATGTTTTCACTCCTATGTGGATCCTGAGAAACTTAACAGAAACCCATGGGGGAGGGAGGGGGAGGGGAAAAAAACAAAGAGGTTAGAAAAGGAGGGAGCCAAAACATAAGAGACTCTTAAAAACTGAGAACAAACTGAGGGTTGATGGTGGGTAGGAGGGAGGGGAGGGGAGGTGATGGGTATTGAGGAGGGCACCTGTTGGGATGAGCACTGGGTGTTGTACGGAAACCAATCTGACAATAATTTTCATATTAAAAAAAAAGGAAAAAAAGACCTTTATTAAATAAAAAAAAAGAAAAAAATCCAGCAAGCACAGAGGACTCCCATTAGATTCAATAAAAACCAACCATAAACAAGGCATATCATAGTCAAATTAACAAAACACTCAGGCAAGGAGAAAATCATGAAAGTAGCAAGGAAAAAAAAGTCCTTAACCTACAAGGAAAGACAGATCAGGTTTGCAGCAGACCTATGCACAGACACTTGACAGGCCAGAAAAGAGTGACAGGATATATTCAGTGTGCTGAATCAGAAAAATATGCAACCAAGAATTCTTTATCCAGCAAGGCTGTCATTCAAAATAGAAGAAGAGATAAAAAGTTTCCCAAACAAAAATTAAAGGAGTTTGTGACCACTAAACCCGCCCTGCAAGAAATTTTAAGGGGGACTCTCTCAGGGGAGAAAAGATGAATAAATAAATAAATAAATAAATACCAAAATCAACAAAGATTAGAAAGGACCAGAGAACACCATCAGAATCTCCAACTCTCTACAAGCAAAATAATGGCAATAAATTCATGTCTTTCAGTACTTACTCTAAACATCAATGGACTCAATGCTCCAATCAAATGACCTAGGGTAACAGAATGGATAAGAAAACAAGATCCATCTATATGCTGTTTCCAAGAGACCCACTTTCAACCTAAAAACACCTTCAGATTGAAAGTAAGGGGATGGAGAACCATCTATCATGCTAATGGTCAACAAAAGAAAGCCGGAGTAGCCATACTTATGTCAGACAATCTAGACTTTAAAATAAAGACTGTATCAAGAGATGAAGAAGGGAATTATATCATAATTAAGGTGTCTACCCACCAAGAGGACCTAACAATTGTAAACATTTATGCTCCAAAGTGGTACCACCCAAATATATAAATCAATTAATCACAAACATAAAGAAACTCATTGATAGTAATACCATACTAGTAGGAGACTTCAACACCCCACTCACAGCAATGGACAGATCATCTAATCAAAATCTCAACAAGGAAACAATGGCTTTGAATGACACACTGGACCAGATGGACTTAACAGATATATTCAAAACATTTCATTCTAAAGCAGCAGAATATACATTCTCTAGTGCACATGGAATGTTCTCCAGAATAGACCACATACTGGGACACAAAACAGCCCTCAGCAAGTACAAAAAGATCGAGATCCTACCGTGCATATTTTCAGACCACAACGCTATGAAACTCGAAATCAACCACAAGAAAAAATTTGGAAAGGTAACAAATACTTGGAGACTGAAGAACATCCTACTAAAGAATGAATGGGCTAACCAAGCAGTTAAAGAGGAAATTAAAAAGTATATGGAAGCCAATGAAAATGATAACACCACAACCCGAAACCTCTGGGACGCAGCAAAGGTGGTCATAAGAGGAAAGTATATAGCAATCCAGGCCTCTTAAACAGGAAAGAAAGATCTCAGATACACAACTTAACCTTATGCCTTAAAGAGCTGGAAAAAGAACAGCAAATAAAACCCAACACCAGCAGAAGACAGGAAATAATAAAGATTAGAGCAGAAATTCAGAAATTATTGCTATCAAAACCAAAAAAAAAAGTAGAACAGATCAATGAAACCAGAAGCTGGTTCTTTGAAAGAATTAACAAAATTGGTAAACCAATTTGGCAGTTTGATCAAGAAGAAAAATAAAAGGACCCAAATAAATAAAATCAAGAATGAAAGAGGAGAGATCAAAACCAACACAGCAGAAATACAAACAATAATAAGAGAATATTATGAGCAATTATATGCCAATAAAATGGACAATCTGGAAGAAATGGACAAATTCCTAGAAACACATACACTACCAAAACTGAAACGGAAAGAAACAGAAATTTTGAACACACCCATAACCAGTAAGGAAATCAAATTAGTAATCAAAAATCTGCCAAAGAACAAGAGTCCAGGGCCAGATGGCTTTCCAAGGGAATTCAACCAAACATTTAAGGAAGACTTAATACCTATTCTCTTGAAGCTATTCCAAAAAATAGAAATGGAGGAAAACTTCCAAACTCATTCTATGAAGTTAACATTACCTTGATTCCAAAACCAGACAGAGACCCCACTAAAAAGGAGAACTATAGACCAATTTCCCTGATGAACATGGATGCAAAAATCCTCAACAAGATATTAGCCAACTAGATCCAACAATACATTAAAAAAATTATTCACCACAACCAAGTGGGATTTATACCTGGGATGCAGGGATGGTTCAATACCCGCAAAACAATCAGTGTGATTCATCACATCAGTAAAAGAAAGGACAAGAACCATATGATCCTCTCAATAGATGCAGAGAAACCATGTGACAAAATACAGTATCCTTTCTTGATAAAAAAAAAACCCTCAAGAAAGTAGGGATAGAAGGAATCATACCTCGAGATCATAAAAGCCATATATGAATGACCCAGCGCTAATATCATCCTCAATGGGGAAAAACTGAGAGCTTTCCCCCTAAGGTCAGGAACAAGACAGGGATGTCCACTCTCATCACTGTTATTCAACATAGTATTGGAAGTCTTAGCCTCTGCAATCAGACAACACAAAGGAATAAAAGGCATCCAAATCGGCCAGGAGGAGGTCAAACTTTCACACTTCACAGATGACATGATATTCTATACGGAAAACCCTAAAGATTCCACCAAAAAACTGCTAGAACTGATTCATGAATTCAGCAAAGTTGCAGGATATAAAATCAATGCACAGAAATCGGTTGCATTCCTATACACCAACAATAAAGCAGCAGAAAGAGAAATGAAGGAATTGATCCCATTTAGGGTTGCACAAAAACGATAAAATACCTAGGAATAAATCTAACCAAAGAGGTGAAAAATCTATACACTGAAAACTATAGAAAGCTTATGAAAGAAATTGAAGAAGACACAAAAAAAAATGGAAAAAGATTCCATGCTCCTGGATAGGAAGAACAAATATTGTTAAAATGTTGATACTACCCAAAGCAATCTACATATTCAATGCAATCCCTATCAAAATAACACCAGCATTCTTCACAGAGCTAGAACAAATAATCCTAAAATTTGTATGGAACCAGAAAAGATCCCGAATAGCCAAAGCAATCTTGAAAAAGAAAACCAAAGCAGGAGGCATCACAATCCCGGACTTCAAGTTATACTACAAAGCTGTAATCATCAAGACTTATGGTACTGGCACAAGAACACACACTCAGACCAATGGCACAGAATAGAGAACCCAGAAATGGACCCACAAACCTATGGCCAACTAATCTTTGACAAAGCAGGAAAGGAATATCCAATGGAATAGACAGTCTCTTCAGCAAGTGGTGCTGGGAAAACTGGACAGTGACATGCAGAAGAATGCATCTGGACCACTTTCTCACACCACACACAAAAACAAACTCAAAATGGATGAAAGACCTAAATGTAAGACAGGAAGCCATCAAAATCCTCAAGGAGAAAGCAGGCAATAACCTCTTTGATCTTGGCCACAGCAACTTCTTACTCAGCACGTCTCTGGAAGCAAGGGAAACAAAAGCAAAAATGAACTATTGGGACCTCATCAAAATAAAAACTTCTGCACAGCAAAGGAAACAGTCAGCAAAACTAAAAGGCAACCGACAGAATGGGAGAAGATATTTGCAAATGACATCTCAGATAAAAGGTTAGTATCCAAAAGCTATATAGAACTTATCAAACTCAGCACCCAAAAAACAAATAATCCAGTGAAGAAATGGGCAAAAGACATGAATAGACACTTCTCCAAAGAAGACATCCAGATGGCCAATCAACACATGAAAAAATGCTTAACATCACTCATCATCAGGGAAATACAGATCAAAACCACCACGAGATACCTGTCAGAATGCCTAACATTAACCTGTCAGAATGCCTAACATTAACAACTCAGGCAACAACAGATGTTGGTGAGGATGAGGAGAAAGAAGATCCCTTTTGCACTGCTGCTGGGAATGCAAAATGGTATAGGCACTCTGGAAAACAGTATAGAGGTTCCTCAAAAATTAAAAATAGAACTACCCTACGACCCAGCAATTGCAGTACTAGGCATTTATCCAAAGGATACAGGTGTGCTGTTTCAAAGGGACACATGCACCCCCATGTTTATAGCAGCACTATCAACAATAGCCAAAGTATGGAAAGAGCCCAAATGTCCATCAATGGATGAATGGATAAAGATGTGGTATGTATATACAATGGAGTATTACTCGGCAATCAAAAAGAATGAAATCTTGCCATTTGCAACTACATGGATGGAACTGGAAGGTATTACGCTAAGTGAAATTAGTCAGTCAGAGAAAGACAAATATCATATGACTTCACTCATAGGACGACTTTAAGACACAGAACAGATGAACACAAGGGAAGGGAAACAAAAATAATATAAAAACAGGGAGGGGGACAAAACATAAGGAACTCTTAAGTATGGAGAACAAACAGAGGGTTACTGGAGGGGTTGTGGGAGGGGGGATGGGCTAAATGGGTAAGGAGCATTAAGGAATCTACCCTTGAAATCATTGTTGCACTCTACGCTAACTAATTTGGATGTAAGTTTAAAAAAATAAAAATAAGTAAATAAACAAACAAACAAACAAACAGTTGCTTCCAAAGCCAATTTCCCTGGATTCAAATCCCACCTCTATTATTTATAGTCATGTGACCTTGAACCTGTCTGAGCCTCAGTACTCTGCTCTCCAAAATGGGGGAATAATAGTAACTCCCACTGACATGCCATTTGTATAATAAGTACCTCTCAGTTATATACTATTCATACAATAAATGCTCAGTGTAAACTACTATTATTTGTTTGTAGAGGGAACACGTCAACCATATACAGAAAAAAAAAATATCCCAGATCTGCTTCTATAAAATCCAGATAATTATCCCATTTATGTTTATATTTAGCGAACTTCAATTTTTTAAAGGTGTTTTTAAAAGGATATGAATTCTCCATTTTAAAATCACACTCTATCCTAGTAAGGATAGACAAAAATCAATTCATACCTACAAACACTGTGTTTTTTGTAGAACTACAGAGATAAAAAGAATACCTTAAACTTAATCAAGGTAAAGATTGACTACAAAGCAACAGCATTTGGAGTAATGACAGACTTTTCCAGAACACAGAGGAATCATGTCTTAATGTAAAGATGGAAAGCAATTATCATCCTAGTATTCCATACCTAAATAGTCTATCTTTTAAAAAATGAGAGTGAAATCGTCTTATTTTCTATTTTCACTTAGTCTAATGGCACACAATTCAAGTAAAAGCATACAGCATCCCTAAATGTGTGCAACTATAAGACAGTTTTTCACGTGCCTTATCCTCTAGTCAGACTGTCACCACGAAACCCCTTCAATATGGAAACAGGCAACCACCTATGTGAGTAAAGAATGTATTGAGAATGCCTGAATCCACACTCCAGAAAGAGGAAAACATACAAGTTAATGGGGTATTAAACCCAAGTATATTTGCCACCTAGGCTGTAGTGGCTGATGAGTAGAAATTATGTGATCATTCATATACAGCCACATTCCAACTATTGAGGCTCCAAGCCCCTATAACTTTGAGTAATAGAAAGTTCCATCTTTGGGGACACCTGGGTGGCTCATTCAGTTAAGTGCCCGACCTCTGGTTTTGGCTCAGGTCATGATCTCACGGTTTGTGAGTTCAAGCCCCACATCGGGCTCTGCACTGACAGTGCAGAGCCTGCTTGGGGTTCTCTCTCTCCCTCTCTCTCTCTGCTCTTCCCCTGCTTGTGCTCTCTTTCTCAAAATAAATAAATAAAACTTCTAATTTAATAAAAATTCCATCTTTTGTCACAGTACCCTCCCTAACCTTTTCAGATCTCTCAGAATTTATATGCAAAATGCAAATGAACCTAGATCTGCTCACCTGTGGGTCCTAAGTAAGGTCATGCTCCTTCCTGGGGTGGCCAGAAGGCCCCACATGAAAACAGCACTTCTACCTGTACCCTCCCTCAGCTCATACCCTCCCTGTGCCCTGCCATCCCTGCCAGTCTCACAGGTGAGCCTCATCCCCTTCCCTACGGAGCCCAGACTACCATTTTCTGGCTTCCTCCAAGCTACCCTGAAACTGTCTCACCAGTGCAGAACTGCCTCTGACCTGGGCAGCCTCTTTCTCCCCAGAACGGGGCTGTCTTCCCTCCTGAGACCCAGTTCTTTCCCAGAGCTGTGTGGGCCCCTAGTGATGCAGCCCTGAACCCATAATTCCTAAAGGGCTTTTTCAAAAGTCATTTTGTTTCTGCTATACATTAACCACAAGAGAACTAATTCTAAAGCAAAAAAAAAAAAAAAGACAATTATGTGAAAAACGGCTCAGAACCATGAAATAGATGCTGATTATAAATATAGGCTTTAGGCATTATGAAATGAGGCAGCTCTAAATTTTCAAAGAACAAAGAGAAAGCAAGAGGATTTTTTAAATATCAAAAGGACTTTCAGGTTATAATTAGTAAATTGACTAACCTTTTTAAAGGTAAAAGTGAATTTCTAAAGCCTAAGGCGTTCATGGAATTCTACAACACTGTAAGTGTGGGAGATCGCCTCTGCCAACCTCCTGACTTCACAGGTGAGAAAACAAAAGGTGACATGACTTTCCCAAGGCCCCCAAACATGTTTGTGGCTGTCGGGATTCTAATCGGGGCTCCTGACTCCCTTCTTCAGGTTCTTTCCCCTCAAGCGTATGGTAGGTGTGTTCACAAAGGGGCAGCAATCCCCAGAATTATATGAACAAATACATGGTGGTGTTGCTTGTGGATGGGAGTGGAGGTGATGGTGGTGGAGGAGCAAATGGTGCTGGCAGTATGTATATGTGCTGAGGAGTAGGGGACAGTTCAAGGGCAACCCAAGGGCATGTGGGCCAAAGCTGAGAAACAGTCACAATGGGGTGCACCTAAGAAATTGATGGACTGAGGAACAGGATGAAGCAGGTATAGACAAATCAATTCGATGTATCCATAAACAAAATGAGAGAAATAGTACAGCCACTGAGGAAGCAACAAGGTCATGAGGGTTTTGCAGTGTGGGATCGCCATGCACATTGGCTGTTCCCAGGACGAGCAACGCCTCCTAACAGTGAGACTCCTTGAGAGCACACAGTGTGGAAACCCATTAATTATCTGTTGACTATTCTTTCCATGCAAGTCTCTCGGGTAGGCTTTGCCAACATAACGGTAAGCAGGAAAGCAAGAAAAGTCCCTGCTCTACACCCTATCTTTAAAGGTTTTGCTTTTTGGTTTTTGTGTTTTAATCACAGGGGAGTTGCCTGGCTGAATGAGACAGTTTGCCAAGTCCTGCCCACCTGTCCTGGAGAGGTGGTACAGGCTAGAACCCTGGGTATCTCTTGCAAAATCCACACATCCTTAGTCTGTGTGTGGCCATCCGCTTTGTGGCCCACAGCGCCACCGTGTGGTGGGCGCTGGTTGGCTGATCCTGCATAAAATCTAACCAAAGCAGTAGCAGCCTTACCCAGCTTGTCACTTCTGATCAGGGAACCCTAAGCAGTTTCCTCTGTATGGCTGCTGAGCTGAACCAATGCCGAAAAAAGGCTGTTGAGTCTTAGGGTGCAAAAGAACTAAGTGACCAGCTCTTGGGCTCAAGTTCTCACCCATCTCCTCTGTAAGGTGTGACTGATCAGAATCGTGAAATCAATGAGCAGTGGGCGGTGGCTCTCTGCTCCTTCAGATCACCCATCTTATCCAGTCCGCTGATGAAATGAAATGCACCTTCAGCTTTCACAAGAGCCTAGCGATGACCAGCTATTGGAAGTGGCAGGACAGTCCAGATCATTATCTCGCTCTGGATCAGGTCTTTCCACTCGCCACGCTTTCATCTTTATTTTAAGTCCCCTCTACCCCTTGGAAATATTTTTCTTTCTGGTTCCTTGCTTAGTTCTACTGTCTTGTCATTAGGTAGAACAATGTATGAAGACACTCCTGGCACAGAAACTGACTTGGAACCGGCCCAGTTCAGCGTATGGGATGGCAAGTGTCTGCTCTGTGCACATTCGAGTGATACAAGGGTCAGCAACGCACCCTCCTCCCTCCAGCACTTAGCAAATATTAGCGCCTGGCAGCTCCCTTTTCTGCCTGTTCTTCTAAAGGTAGAGCCTGCAGCATTGTCTCCTGCAGGAAGGCAGACTTGTAGCCATTTGTAACAGCCACAGGCATGAAAACAGATGGAGAGCAGGCCATGTGGGTGCAGGAGGATTCCTTCCACATTCTTCCTCCTAAATCTAGAGCACACTTGATGCGTCTTTGAAATACCCCTCAGAAACTGGCTGAGAAGTGGGGCGGGGCGGGGGTGGGGGTTGGGAGGAAGGCTAGGATCCCACTGGAGGTTCTGTTGGCTTTAGAGGTTGGTTTATTTGAATTCCCTATCAACTTAGAGTTTGATTATAGTTTGTAGATCAACTTATGATATGTTATTTCATATTAGATTTTCCAAAGTTGAAAAATGGTCTTAATTTTCATCTCAGCTATATACTACTACCAGGTTCCAGCCATGAGACCAAAGCGTCTTCTACTCCCTAAACTGTGGGTTTATATTTTTATTGGTTTCATGTTGTAACCGTAAACTTATTACTAACTTCCAATCAATGTCATCCCTATATGTTTAAGTGGACTCATTTTTTTTTTAAGTAAGCTCAACGCCCAACATGGGGCACCACATCATGACCTCGAGATCAAAAGTCACATGCTCTTCCAACTGAGCCAGCCAGGCGCCCCTAAGTTAAACTCATTTTTGAAGTTACTTTAGAAGATACGACAAATTAAATTTAATTTTTTCATATTGAATCATGCAATCATAGAATGTACAAGCTTGTGTAGTCCGCAGATACAAATCAGTGCAGGGATTCCCAAGTGCCAGGCTGTGGGCCAGTTTCAGTCCACAACCAGGTTTTCGTTTGTCCAAGGTGAAATGAGAAAAATGAGGGGGGGGGGGTGTCCTTGTGAGAGGCCAATGATCTGTTCTTGGGAAGTTCTGTCTTTTACCCTAAGATTAACTCAAATCTGACTCTTGTAGTATTTAAGATGTCTTTTATAAAATAATAGTGTGCTAGTGCGTGCCAACTGTTGCATACTTTCTTTCATGTTCTTACTTGGCAAAATATAAGTTGGGAACCTTGGATCACTACCAGGGGTTTATACTCCCACTTTATAAAAAAAAAAAAAAAAAGCCTGATGAGAATCCAGAACAGGAAGAATTGTGAGGAATGAGACATTCTGCTTAGAAGTATTCATAACATACCCCAATTAAGGTCCAAGTAGTTTCTTAGTTTCTGTGGTTATACATCAACAAGTTAATCACATCACCTGGAGTGGGGGGAGGGCTAAGAATAGGATCAGAAAATGGGGGGGGGGGGTTGGAGTTTTTTTTTTAAGTTTATTTTATTTTTGAGCAAGAGAGAGACAGAGTGCAAGTAGAAGAGGGGGAGAGAGAGGGAGAACAGAATCTGAAGCAGCCTCCAGACTCTGAGCTGTCAGCACAGAATCCATGAACCGTGAGATCATGACCTGAGCCGAAGTAGGATGTTTAACAGACTGAGCCACCCAGTTGTCCCAGGATCAGGCCATTTGTAAAAACAGAAATAGAAATAACTGATGTGAAAATGAAAAAGAATCCTAATAGGACATTAAGAAATGTCAATTTCTATGAAGTGAGCTTTCATTTCTCACTCATTCCATTGTCCACAACATTTAAAGAGGAACGATTCCCCCTGGTGGCAAGGGAATGTGCAAATGAGCAAACCCTGCAAACATTAAGCTACACTGGCTCAGGTTTTCTGGAGAGCATTTGACCACTGGTAACAAAAATCCCCAAAAGCACACGGTCAGAAGCCGGGGTCCAAGGCTAGCCGGCCTGGGTCAGATCCCTAGTGTACCCTTGCTGGCAACAGGACTTAAAGTTCTGTGAAGACCTGCTCTACAATGTACTCATTGTACAATGACTGTAATAGTTGCACCTGACTGCTGTGAGGCTCGACCAGTGAATATTCATAAGCACCTTGGACCAGTGCCTGGCATATAACACAGCTTTCATTATTATGTTGGTCCAGCAACCTCACTTCGAAGTATTTATCCTAAGGAAATCTTAATTAAGTGCACAAAGATGTATATACACATTTGCTTATCATTTCATGATTTATCAAAGGCCAAAAGTGGAAATGGCTGGTTAAATAAATTTTTGCCATCTTTACCTTATAATACTATGTGACCATTATTATAATTATGTTGATACGTACGTACTGATGTGAGGACATTTATAATCTATTTTCGAGAAGGGAAATCAAGCTAAAGAAGAATAAATATAGTGGAATCCTAGGAAGCAGACATATGTATTTTTTTAATCAGTGCATATATATCTAGATGTCAACAGTGGTTGCCTCTGGATTTGGGGGTTATTCAAATTTATTTTTCTTTTTTTGATTATCTGTGTCTTCCCATTTTTCTAGATCAATCTTATTGTTTGCATAATTTTAAAATAATTTAATATGTTACATATCGTGATGGTTAATCTCAATTTGACTGAGCTAAAGGATGCTCGAATAGCTGATAAAATAGTCTTTCTGGGTGTGTCTCTCAGGATGTTTCTGGCAAAGATTAGCATTTAAATCAATAGACTGGGTAAAGAACACCCATCCTCACCAATATGGGTGGGCATCTTCCAAACCACTAAGGACTCAAAGAGAACAAAATGGCAGAGGAAGGATGAGTCAGCTCTCTCTTCTTGAGCTGGAACATCTATCTTCTCCTGCCCTTGAACATCAGAGCTTCTGGTTTGGGGGCCTTCGGACTCCAGGACTGACACCAGCAGCTTTCGTTGTTCTCCAGCCTGAGATGGCAGACCATGGGACTCCTTGGGCTCCATAACCACAGGAGCCAATTACTATCATAAATCCCCTTTTTATATCTGTATCTATACCCATACCCTATTGCCTCTGTTTCTCTGGAGAACACTGGTTAATACACATATGTTCCAAAGTTCTTATAAATCTTGCCAAACATTCTAAAATGTATCTGCAAGTGGGGAGGAATAAACAGCATAGAAATACAAAACCAATATGTTACCCTCCAAAGTAGATAGAAAAACACATTTGGAAACAGAGAACTTAATAGTGAACATTCAGGAACAAAGTCATTCCCATTGGTAATTATCACTAGTGCGCATGTGCACATGCAAACACATATGCACATACATCTATTTCACTGGGACTTGCCCCTGAAAGCAGAGCCTGAGGCAAGGACTTGGGAACAGGTTATTTCAGAGGTGCTCTGAAGACGCAGAAGTGAGAGAGTGAAAAAAATGAGACGGCAGGGAGAAAGGCCAATAAAAGGTGCACTAATAAGTAGTAACGGCTACAAGCAACTGGGATTCAGTCCCATCAGGGCTGAGAAACCATGGAAGAAACCTTGGAATTGTCCCACCCCTGCATGGGAAGGCTGGAACGATTACTCAACAACTACCCTCCCACCTTGGTCGTGGGCTGCCCTGGTGTCAGCTTTCCCGCACTTCAGGGTTGCACCTGCAAAGACTATGCGACCTCCCACAGCATCAGAGACCACCCTGAGGCCAAAAAGCAGAGACCCCCAAGGTGCATGTGTGATGTAGGGGCTGACATCAGACATATGACGGGGCTGCAGGAGACCAAGACTTGGTGGGGAGGGAGACCAGGAGGTGGTGGGGGGAAACCAGGAGGTGGTGGGGAGGACCATAATTTTACACGTCCCTTGCCCAAACCCAGTGACTAGGAAAACATGACTTTGTTGGGAGAATCCTGGGAGGGGGGTGAACCCACCGCACTTCCCACTCAGTGCCCCTTTCCCCCTCACGCACTCACTGGGATCATCCACTGCACACGTCCTCAGCTGCTCAAAGGTGTGAGTTACACAAAGGGAGTTCACCCTCCAGCTGGCCAGGGCTGCACTGGCCCCGAGTCCCACATAAGTCCCTTCACAAGCTGTGCTCTGGCCTCGCTGAGCAGCCTGGTACCACAAGCCCCCAAGCCCACCCCGCCCCCAGATGCCCTTTGCCCTCTGCAAAGCCTTTCCTCCTTCGTTTCCCCTGGTTCCTCCCACCAGAACTTCAGGCCTGGCCAGGTAGCAGCACCTCTACCCAGAGGCTATACATAGACTGGATGGAGGGCAGGGAAGGGCAAGGGACCCAAGGCAGGGGAAGAGATGGATGGAGCAAGACTGCCCATGAGTTGAGCTGATAGCAGTCGAGGCTAGGTGTTGGGGACGTGGACTTTGGGGACACTATTCCTGAAACCTGTAACCCTAGGCGACCCATCGCAGCTGTAGACTAGTAAGTACAGCTGCAACTTTTTACCCAGCCCTCTTGTAGTTTGTCTTTATTTATTTTTTTAACACTTATTTATTACTGAGAGACAGAGACAGAGCATGAGCAGGGGAGAGGCAGACACAGAATTCGAAGCAGGTTCCAGGCTCCAAGCTGTCAGCACGGAGCCCAACACGGGGCTCGAACCCACAAACCGCAAGATCATGACCTGAGCCGAAGTTGGACGCTTAACCGACTGAGCCACCCAGGCGCCCCATTATAGTCTGTCTTTAAATTGCCCTGACTCTCCTCCTTCAGAGAGCGGTTTCTGGCTTGTCCTCCCGTCTCCCTGTTTGGCTGCCGCTCGCTAAACCCTTCCTTTGCTGCATGCTCAAAGTCTTGATCATCATCTCTGCTAGGTGGGCAGATGAACTTGGAGTCCTCTTGGAGGTACAAGTATGGGTCTCCCTTCAGGCAAAACACTGCTGTTCAACTACGAGCAATGAAGTAGGCCGAGAGGGTGAGGACTCCAGGGCCTGGCTGTTTCTGCCCAACAGGGACTCCCTGCTCGGCAGCTCCCACTGGGCTGGTGGAGATGTCAGCCCCAAGCGGCAGTCTGGGCCCCCCCCCCACTCCCCGCCTGCTCCTGCCTCCTGCTCCCTCTGCTCTCACGGTGATGGGACCTGCATTGCTTTCGGAGGGCTCTCCCTGCCGATCCTGCTTCCTCCCACTTCAGCCCAGCAAAGCTCTGGCCCTCCTTACCCCACGTTGGCAACCACATCCCAATGGACCTCACCTGCCACAACACAGGTGCAGGTGCCTTCGCCCCCCTGTGCCCCTGCTGAAGCTCCAAAAATAATGATTGCAAGCAAGTTATAACCATTGTACTATATTTAAATGTTTCCATATGATAAATTAACACCTTTTACATAAAAAAAAAATACAGTGGTTACATATATAACCTAATTTTAGAAATAATGTCAAAGATTAAATTTGTGGTCCTTTGGGCATGAGGCCCCAGCCAGGCGGCCCGCCCTCCCTCCCTCTCTCCCACCCATAAGCAAGCACAGCCAGACTTCAGCTCTGGGAGTCTCTCCAAGATCTCCCAAGCCTGCACTGGGTGGCCCTCACTATGCTCCCATGACACCCTAATCTCTGTCACTAGACTACTACCCAATACTTCTGCCCCACTCACCTCTGCCAGCACCCCAGCAAGGTAGGGAGAGCCTGGAGGACCTGGCCCAGAGCAAGCACTCAGTAAATGACTTTGGATCAATCACTGAATGACTGACTGAGACATATGTGTCCCTAGAAGGACACCAAGTAAGGCTCCTCTCCACAGCATTCCCACAGATTGACAATACGTCACAAAGATCAAGTGGCTCCTTCAGTCTGGAGTGAACATGGAGGTGGGGGGAGGAAAGGGCTCATTATAACCCTTTCTCAAACCATAGGACTGGGAGCACCCAGCCAGGTGCCCCTGGAGCTCTGAAACAGGACCCCTCCTCACAGGCAAGAGAGGAGAAATTATATCCCCCTTCTGCTCTGTTTATCTCCAGAGAGACCTTCTCTTCCAGAGAAGACCTCTCAGTTACTGGTGAAGACAAGAGCAGCCTAGTAGCCTCTTGTGTTGGGGGGGGGAGGGGGGAGGGCACCCTGAGCTGGCCCCAGCCAGGTTCTGGGGTGGGATCACCAGCCAGGGACCCTGGGTCGGCCAGGGCTCCAAGGGCTGGTGCCAAACTTCTCTGGCGGCTTTGAGCGAGACAGGGGCTTCAGTTCTTCTCTCTGGCCCAGGTCCTGGGGGAGATCTTCCAAGGAAGAGATCTCCAAGTCAGTCTCATCATCTGAAAGCTGCAGGGAAGTAAGGGGGGAGAAGAAAATGCATTCTGACAAGGGAGGATGAAAATGCTGGACAGACACAGGGACAAAATGCAGGTTTGGAAGAAGCAGTTGGGAGACATTCCTTCTCCTGCTTTTTCATGTTTCCCTGTCTGAAAACCTGCTTCAGAGACCTGGGGTCAGAGTGATTTCAAACGCTCCTAAAGTTCCACTGGCCAAACCAAGGCAAGCTCCTTGGAAAGGCTTACAGCAAACCAGGCTGCTCTTATCATCTAAACTTTGTCTAGATTTTTCAATCCCCCACATAGATGGAGCTGAACGGCCAGAGCCTTGACTTTCCTGAATGCAGCAGGGGCTAAAGTCCCTCCCCACCTGCCCTCAGATGGCTTCTGCGGGGCTGGTTAATACCCTGACCAAAGGAGCAGGAGGATAGCTCTTGGGGACCAGGAACCGTCAGCCTGGAAAGGGTCTGGGCTGCAGCCAACGCAAGAGCCCGGGGGTACCCCTGAGCCACAGTCACCCCTCAGAGCTCTCAGTGCCCCACCCCCTGGCACTGAGGGCTACCTGGGTTTTGATAGGAACATCCTGTGCATTTTCTCCCAGAACATAAAGCCAAGCAATCAGAACCACCCCGGGCCCAGGGCAGCAGGCTAAGCCTGCTGTTGGATATTGACCCTCTTTCCCCAGGGGAAAAGGGGCAAATTTATTTTAATCACCTGGACTAGATACTCACCAATGCACATGGGCTGCATAATAAACCAAGCACATTATGTAATAAGAACATGGTCTCCTAAGAAAGTGATTGCCCACTACTTCAGACCGTTAGGGCAATAGCTCTGGTCATCCCAGGAGGCACCTTTTTGACTGAAAAAGGTGATACAGGAATGTGAAGTAGTGAGAGCTCTAAATGTTTCTGCCCCAGAAAGTAACTGGCACATGGGAGTTACTCCCTGACCGGAGGCAGTGAGGAGGGCGTCTGAACGGTAATGTTGGGGAGTCTGAGCATCTGAGCTCTAAGTCTGACAGCAGCTAGAGCCTCAGAGAGGCAAGGCCACCAAGGCATTCTTAGTGATGAGGAATGGCCTGGAATATTGAGAATGAAATATCTAAATATTCCCATTATATGTTGTCGCCCACTCCAATGCCTGCCCTTGAGGAGAAGTCTGCTCCGCACTCAGCCTGGTTTTTGGGGCCTCGGCTGAGTGAAGGAAGGGGGCGAAGCCCGTGGTGGGGTGAACCAGAGCCAGGAGAGCAGCTACTACCAGCAGCTGGGCACAGAGTCAGGTCCAGGCTGTGTCAGAGGCAGGAAATGGGAGCGTGAGTGACCAGGAGAAGTGACCTATACAAGCAGTTGCTTGTATAATGAACCAAAAGGCTTTTTAACGTCAACAGAGATACAAAAAAAAAAAAAAAAAAAAAAGCATTTGAAAGTGGCCACCCCTCCACCTGGGCAGGGACAGAGGAGACAGTGAGGTCACCTGTGATGTCCCACTAGGGCCAAGGCTGACACTCACTAGACCCCACCTCAGGCCCCCAAACTCAGAGCTGGCTCTGTGGGAAATGGCAGGGCAACCTCCAAGAGTCCTGCACCCTACCTGGGGCTTCCTTCCTGGCACGGCAGCCTTCTGTGGGCTGGCGCTGGGCATTAAGAACAGATTGACCCCTCCAGCAGGCTTCTTCACTGGAGCCTCCAGCTGTTTCTCAAGGTTTTTGACCAGCGACTGCACCAGGGTTCCTGGAAGGCAACCAGAGGGAAAACTCCAGAGAATGAATGCCTCATCCTTGTAGGTCATGACCAGGCTCTGGAGTGGACAGAGGGAGTGTAGAGAAGGGTCAGGAGGAAGAAGAAAGGGTAACCACAAAGAAGAGGGGCGAAGATAGAGAGAAGGCCCAGGCCAATGGGTGCCAGAAAAAGAAGGCTTTGACCATCCTAAAAATATAACTGCACTTAACAACATGGCTGCAGACAGAGGCTTAGAAAGCTGTTCTTCTCTCCAAATGGGAGGCAGAGGCAGAACCTCTGCTCACTTGGTACATGAAAAGCAAGACTAACGTGCAGACACAGCCTCCTTCAACATCTGCACTGAGATGAGAAGAAATATCATAAATATAAATCATCACAGAAGGACTGAGGGCCAGACAGGCTTTCTGCAAAGTCCATGCAGGAAGGGGGGCTAAGCAAGGCACAAAGACTATCAACAGACTCCTGGTGACATGGTAAACCATGGCGGATGGCCAGATCTCAAGAATGGCCAGGAAGCAGGGAGCTAACCATGGCCTTGTAGGATTCAACCGTCTGAGGCTCTGAGCAGCCGTCTGGGGCTCCAACAGCCCTTGGTTCAATGACTCATTGGAGAAATGTTTGTTTTCTAAATTCCTTTATGTTTATTTATGTTTGAGAGAGAGAAAAAGAGATGGAACAAAAGCAGGGGAGGGGCAGAGAGAGAGAGAGAGACAAAACCCAAAGCAGACTCCAGGTTCTGAGCTGTCATCAGGACAGAGACCAATGCGGGGCTTGAATCCACGAGTGGTGAGATCATGACCTGAGCTGAAGCTGGACGCTTAACAGACTGAGCCACCCAGGCGCCCCTCAAGAAATGTTTGTTAAGGGCCACTATGTACGAGGCACTGTGTTCCTCACTTCTCATTGTCTTGTCTTGATACCTCATTTTATAGAAAAGAAACCAAAACCCCTCACACAAGCGGGTAACAAGTGACAGCACCCAAACTATCAGAGGACTCCTGGCTCCCACTTCTAACACCTTTCCATCTTATTGCCCCACCTGGTGGCCATCAGTGCTTCTCCAAAGATTTACTTCTGGTGGATTCTGATGGACTGGCAGGCTTGGAATATGCTATGGACAAGATAAAGTTCTGTAGAATCCATTAAGAGCATGGAATTTACAGGTTGTTCAGATATGGGTTTATATTCCAAAGTTTCCACTTGATGACTTTGAAAAGACAAAACTCTTCATTTCAATGTTCTTTAAGCCTTGGCTAGAAAATGCACCTGAAGGGGTGCCTGGGTGGCTCAGTCGGTTAAACATCCGACTTTGGCTCAGGTCATGATCTTGTGGTTCACAAGTTCGAGCCCCACATCACGGTCTGTGCCGACAGCTCAGAACCTGGAGCCTGCTCCGGGATTCTGCGTCTCCCTCTCTCTGCCCCTCACCTGCTCACACTCTGTCTCTCTCTCTCCCAAAAATGAATAAACATTAAAAAAAAAATTAAGAAAAAGAAAATTCAACTGAAGCCAGAAGCTGCAGGCCTTTCCATTAACAGTTTTATAAGAAAATCTTAAAAGAGGGGTGCCTGGTGGCTCAGTCAGTTGAGCATCCGACTTTGGATCAGGTCATGATCTCACAATTCATGAGTTCAAACCCCACATTGGGCTCATTGCTGTCAATGCAAAGCCCACTTCGGATCCTCTGTCTCTCTCTGTCTCTCTCTCTCTCTCTCTCTCTCTCTCTCTCTCAAAAATAAATTTAAAAAACATAAAAAGAAAAAAGAAAATCTTGAAAGAATGGGAGTTGACTTAGTTGTTTCAGAAGAAAAATGCTCAATTAGTTATTGTAGTACACTGTTAGATAGAAAGTGACAGGTTTAGGGACGCCTGGGTGGCTCAGTCAGTTAAAGCAATTGACTTCGGCTCAGGTCATGATCTCACGGTTCGTGAGTTCAAGCCCCATGTTGCGGGCTCTGTGCTGACAGCTCAGAGCCTGGAGTCTGCTTCAGATTCTGTGTCTCCCTCTCTCTCTGCCCCTCCCCTGCTCACATTCTCTCTCTCTCTCTCTCTCTCTCTCTCTCTCTCTCTCTCTCTCAAAAATAAATAAATATTTTTTTAAAATCTTAAAGTGACGGGGTGCCTGGGTAGCTCAGTCGGTTGAGCGTCTGACTTTGGCTCAGGTCATGATCTTGCGGTCCATGGGTTCGAGCCCCGCATCGGGCTCTGTGCTGACAGCTTGGAGCCTGGAGCCTGCTTCAGATTCTGTGTCTCCCTCTCTCTGCCCCTCCCCCACTCATGCTCTGTCTCGCTCTCTCTCTCTGTCAAAATAAATAAACATTAAAAAATATTTTTAAAAAAAATCTTAAAGTGACAAGTTTAATGGATATATTCATTCCAGTTAATCATAACATTTTTTTTTTAATTTTTTTTTCAACGTTTTTTTATTTATTTTTGGGACAGAGAGAGACAGAGCATGAACGGGGGAGGGGCAGAGAGAGAGGGAGACACAGAATCGGAAACAGGCTCCAGGCTCCGAGCCATCAGCCCAGAGCCTGACGCGGGGCTCGAACTCACGGACCGCGAGATCGTGACCTGGCTGAAGTCGGACGCTTAACCGACTGCGCCACCCAGGCGCCCCAATAACATTTAACTCAAATTTCTATGATGTCTTTTCATCAAGTGAAATTGCTAAATCTCTTTGCTGAAAAGGACAAAGAACTTTCCTGTAAAAATGCCACTATGTCCCTAAGACCATTGGTGGCAATGAGTCAGCCTGCTGTGAAGGTTCACTGTGACCTTCTGAAGCTGTCACCCTCCATCTTAAGGTTAGCTGGAAAACCACACTTTTCATTACTCTTTTGTTACAAAAACTTTCTTTGTGTGAGACTGCATGTGTTACAACCAACTATATCTCTCAAAATGTTCATTGTAACCTTGGTTTGCCCTGGAGGCTACTTTTACTGCAGTGATAGTTGACTGGGTAACCACAACCCCTTGATCTGGTACTAATGAACTCAAGAAGCATAAAAGACTGTGTGGATATTCTCAAAATTAGGAAAATGGCTAAAGGCAGTTCTTTCTGGGAAAAATTTATTTTTCAAGTAAAAAAAAAATGCCACCAACACATTAACATCAAAAACATAATACAGAATCTGTTTTTCACGTTATTAGTTCTGGGACCTTGAACAAGTAACATAAGGTGTCAGAGACTTAGTTTGGACATCAGTGACAATGTGTGTGGCACACGTCACCTCATGCGTGGTATGAAGGTGTTCCTCCTCTACCAGGTTGGGCAAGCAGAGCATGGACACCCTCTCAGCGCCCCCCACACTTTCTTACCTCTCCTATCCACTGGAGTAGCCAAGCAGAGGGACTGCAACATCCCCTGGGCCATCTTTCTTTTTCTGATATGCTCCCTGCACCTGTGACTACGTTTGGAGGCCAGCTGGACTGTCCCCACAGTGGCATACTTCAGCCCTCTCTGCGGTTTTGCTGACCCCACCCCATATAGCCACAAGTACGGTGAGAATCTGGGTTGGGGAGGCTGGAGGGGTCCCCACATTGGCCTCAGGAGCCAATCAGGCTCTGAGAGGAAGCCTATGCCTTAGCATTACTAGGCACTGTCTCCAGTAATAGAACAACACTTTAATCTCCATTTGTCTGGCCACCATGTTCATTCTCTAACGGTAAGGATGTGGAGGACAAAAGGAGTGAGCTTTTCCAACCTCCAACAGTTAGGCAATTCAATGACAAAACAAGGGGCAAAATAAAACTCACTCAGATTCTATCCTTCTTCTACTGTCTCTGCGACCACAGGAAAATACCTGATGGGAGGGACAGTCATTCTCTCCAAGTCACAATGAGTTGCCAAATCAGAGAACCCAAAGAAAAAGAGTGTTTCCAGGACTAGAGAAATCTGGGCTGGAGAAGGTCTACCTCAGTGGTCCCAGATCACTCACCTGAGGAAGCCAGCCCACCTGAGCCTTTTTCAGGGGGCTGGGCACTCCCCTCCGACGTCTCTGTGTCAGACCAGTCCCAGTTGTCCTCTGGCCGGGGCCCCATCCTGGAAGGACCTCGTGGGGGCTGGAGAGATGTCCGCTGCACGGAATTTCCCTCTGAGTCCTCTTCAGAACTGAATGGGGGTGTACTGTCATGGACAAGAAGAAATGAGGGCTATGTGGGCCAGAAAAGCTTTGGAAGCCAAACCTCACCACTTGCAAGCATGTCTGATTTGCCCCAAGTCAGCCCTGCTCCTTCCTTGGGCCCAGATGATAGCCAGGAGTCACTCTGGAGCATAGCAGACACACCAGCAACTCTGTTAGAAGATGAGGACCCAGCCTTTCCGGCGTGGCAACTAAGGCTTTTAAGGAAGAGATGGGGAAGGTAGGGGTGGGTTTGTCCTGGCCAGGAGCAAAGGACCCCAATCTCTTCGTGAGGTCTCAGGATGGACCCCAACTGAGGCTTCTCCTGTTCACATCTGTCTCTGCCCCTCACCTGTCTGCAGAAGACTGCGGGAAGCCCAGATCAGGGCTGTCTGAGGCTGGGAGCCACTGCCAAGACCCAGGGGGAGTGCGGAGTCTGGGGCTCACCTCTGCCCGGGCCCTGAGGAAGCAGAGGTGCCGGAGGGTCCACGTGCTCTGGGGCGCGGAGTAGGGGTGGGCACGGGAGCCAGGCCAGGACCGTGGCTGCCTCGGCTCTGAAGAGTTGTCATGGGTGGCTCTGCTGGCTTAGATGGCAATGCCACATGCAGCGTCCTGGACTTTGGCTGGGCCTCTTTGATGGCCAGTGGGTTCTGCTGGCTTTTGACTAGAAACACAGATAGGAATAAGTTCCAAGGCATGAGCATCTGGGGTTTCAAGCCCGAAGAGGACGTAGAGACAGGCTCCAGCACACTAGAAATGGACAAATCAGTCTGTCGCAGCGTACCATGATAACCAGCGCAAATATGACCACCGCCCCCACCGCAGGAGTCCTGCTGCTGGCCAGACTCAGGGCTGGGACCCACAGTTCTAGCATAGACCGGGAGAGCAGCTGGTCTTCCAGGGTCATGCCATCATTCCACGAGTCCCACAGGAGTTGGCAGGTCTGAAGTGGGGCCCGTGGGGTACCTGGGTGGCTCAGTGAGTTGAGCATCCAACTTCAGTCAGGTCATGATCTAATGGTTCGTGGGTTCAAGCCCCACATCGGGCTCCGTGCTGGCAGCGCAGAGCCTCCTTGGGATTCTCACTCTCTCCTCTCTCTCTCTGCCCCTCCCCTGCTCTCGTACTCTCTTTCTCTGTCTCAAAACAAATAAAGAAACTTAACCAAAAAAATGAAGAGGGGCCCAGCTTGTCAGCAGCTTAACCCTCCCCGTGTAGTGCTAGGGGCTGACCTCGCCAAGAGCACACATCCTCTCTACCCACCCAGGCTGCAGCCGCTGGAGTGCAGACAACATTGCAGGGAGACCGTGCTGCCACCAGAGGTCGCAACAGGACCACATGGGCCACCCAGACCCACTAAATCCTCCCGGAACTCAGTCCTTTAAAGGCAAGCACTCAGGTTCCTCAGAAAATTAAAAATAAACCTACCCTATGACCCAGCAATAGCACTGCTAGGAATTTACCCAAGGGATACAGGAGTACTGATGCATAGGGGCACTTGTACCCCAATGTTTATAGCAGCACTCTCAACAATAGCCAAATTATGGAAAGAGCCTAAATGTCCATCAACTGATGAATGGATAAAGAAATTGTGGTTTATATACAGAGTGGAGTACTACATGGCAATGAGAAAGAACGAAATATGGCCCTTTGTAGCAACATGGATGGAACTGGAGAGTGTGATGCTAAGTGAAAGAAGCCATACAGAGAAAGACAGATACCATATGTTTTCACTCTTATGTGGATCCTGAGAAACTTAACAGAAACCCATGGGGGAGGGGAAGGAAAAAAAAAAAGAGGTTAGAGTGGAAGAGAGCCAAAGCATAGGAGACTGTTAAAAACTGAGAACAAACTGAGGGTTGGTGGGGGGGGGGGGGGAGGGGAGGGTGAGTGATGGGTGTTGAGGAGGGCACCTTTTGGGATGAGCACTGGGTGTTGTATGGAAACCAATTTGACAATAAATTTCATATATTGAAAAAATAAATAAAAATAAATAAAAATAAAAAATAAAAATATAAAAAAAATAAATAAAAAATAAAAAAAATAAAGGCAAGCACTCAGACCCAGCCCCTCCCTTTTCCGAATTCCCCAGCGGGGTATCCAGGATCAGCAATTTTTTTTTTTTTTTTTTATGGAAAGCGAAGAGAAGGGCATCGCAGAGTGTCAGAGTACTTTCCCACAAAACTCTTACGTGTGTGGACTGTCACAGGTAAACTGTGTTTCTTACTGCAGTTCAAGATCAAAAACGCTGGAAATACAGCGCTCTCAGAGAATGCATTTACACAGAAGTGGACCTTCTAAGAACAGACTGGAGAGAAGGGGAAAGCAGACAGACTCGCTGACGGAAAGTAACAAGAATAGCTACAGTTACTGCACACAGACACCAAGCTAAGCACTTTACCCACAGCACCCACCTGGCCCCAGATGCCTTAGGAGAGTGTCGTTTTCCCTACTTTACAGGGGCTGCAAGAGATCCAGGGACTCAGGGCCCACAGCTCCATGCAAGTCAGCAGTACCTGCAAACCCAGGTCATCAGCCACCCCAAATCCAGGGCTCTTGCCACTCACAGCCTTGCTACATCCCACAGCTCTGCCCCAAAACCAAAGAGGCACAATCTAAGTGGAGATCAGAGGTGAGCATTCATGCAGCACTCGTGGGACCTAGAAAACGAGCATGTGGGCATCCAGCTGGAAAGAGAGGTCTGCAAAATGCTGTGGAAACACAGTGCTCACAGTGCTCACAGTATGTCACCTCTGTGACATACCCTGGAGACGGCAGGGCCCCAGGACCAGGGAAGGGGAGATAGGCAAGGGGGTAGTTCTCACTCTGGTTTTCTGACCACAGGAGCAAGGGCTGGAGGGGAGGGGGTGCCTGGAGGAGCAAGATACCTTTCCTCTTCTGGAAGCCTGTCCTCAGAGGATGCTTTCCTTCTTCTGCCGTGCCTCCCGGTCCCCTCTCTCTGCCGCGCACCCACCACCCCTGTGCTTGGCCCCATCATCACCAAGTCTGGGCCGGTTTCCCAGCAGAGGATTTGTGCTTGGCACGGATCGGCCTTAGTAAATTCTGGAATTATTGGTCCACGTACTAACTAAAATCATCTCTCACATCCCCAGAGATAATGTGGTCCACACTCTGGGAAATTCCTTAGGATGAGGAGTTCAGGCTGGGTCTGCCTGGACACAAGGCGATAAGACAATCAATAGCCCCCTGGTATATACTCATGAGGAAAAGGAGCTGCAGCACCACGCTGCACAAACAGCCTCAGACCCCCTGAAGCCCCCTCCCCCGGGCCCCTAATTTCAGCAGCTCGGTGGATCTGGAAATCCTCTAGAAACAGGGGGCTCTCAAACCTAGGAACACAAGTTCCCTTGCTTCCTCAGTTCCCCGAGGACAGAGACTGGAGGGCCACCACTCACACACTTGAATCCTCCCCAAGAACCACCACCCCACCCCCACCCCCCCCACCCCCGCCCTGGCCTTTCCTTGTCACAACCCCCAGGGGCGAAGCAGTGGCTGTGACCCAGCCCAGGGAACCAAGTCTGAGCTCTGAGTGTGTGTCAGCAGGCAGAGCTCGCCCAGCCTCCCACAGCTCCGGAGCAGACTTTGCATTTGATCCCTTTTGCCCCTGCCTGCAGCCCCAGTGCTCTCAGGTCTTGGGCCCTCTCCCAGCACTGACATCCCTGGCTTCAGAGCCAGAAACTGTGTGTGTTCTTCTCTGTTGGAGCAAAGTTCAACTTGCGGTCAAAGCAAGTAAACCTGCAAAGTAGGGGCAGCAAGCTCAGGGCTAACCACAGGCTCTAACGCCGGCTCTCCTCCAGCTTCCCTGGGTGACCCTGCGGCCCACTCCTTGACCCTGTTTCCCCCAAAAGAGGACTTTTGGACTCAGTCACCTGCAAAGACGCTGCCATCTCGCTCTTTCAAGCAATGCCCTGCTGGAGGCAGAAAGTACACCCTCCTCGTGTGCAAACAAGCCTGGACCCTCTCAGCCCCAGCCCCCAAGCAAGCCCTCTGACCAGCTCACCCGGAGCCCCGCTGTCCAACTGGGATGCCGGGGCCATGTGTCTCTGTCTCTGCTTCACTCTGCTGGTGGCTTCCTTGACAAGCTTTTCCCTCAGACTCAGAAATTCAGAAAACCTCCGTGCCTTCTGCTCCCGGTGGGCTCTCAGGAGGGACTCGAGGTGTCTGAGAGTTTGAAAGGGGATTCCCTTTGCATCCTAGAAGAGACAGAAGTTCCCCCTTTGGAGACAGAAGTTCCCCTACTCCTTCCCCTAAGGCTCTCGCACCTGCTGCTGGCCTGGGAGTCACTGTGCTCAGCACCCAGCGCTTTCTGGAAGAGGATGGGGTGAGCGTCAGAGCAGGGTGGGCAGCGGTTGCACACGCTGCAGGAAGTGTAATGGTTTAGGGTCTGGGAGCTGCATCAAAACGTGCATGGCAAGATGATGCGATGGGGCTACGCACAACTCCATCGACATCACAGCTTTTGGGGCTCAGGTGGGACATGCCCTTCTGCCACCCCACTCATCTGAGGACAGAGACCAGAGCTTGCTCCTTTTGTACCTCATTTGTACCTCATAACCATCATTATGCCAGACGGGTTGTCCTCTGTGCCTAACAATGTGTTAAAAATGAACTGCAGGGACGCCTGGTGGCTCAGTCGGTTAAGCATCTGACTTCGGCTCAGGTCAGGATCTCATGGTTCGTGGGTTCAAGCCCTGCATCAGGCTCTGTGCTGATAGGTCAGAGCCCAGAGCCTGCTTCAGATTCTGTGTCTCCCTCTCTATCTGCCCCTCCCCCGCTCATTCTCTCTCTCTCTCCCTCTCTCTCTCTCTCTCTCTCTTAAAAATGAATAAACATTTTTCTTCCAAGACCTACTGGAAGTTGCTTGGGCTTTTGACACCCACCCAGAGCCCATAAGGATTCATTCAAGGTTAGAAAGAAATGTTTTAGGGGGCACCTGGGTGGCTCAGTCAGTTAAGAATCTGACTTCGGCTCAGGTCATGATCTCACAGTTCGTGAGTTCGAGCGCCACATCGGGCTCTGTGCTGACAGCTCAGAACCTAGAGCCTGCTTTGGATTCCATGTCTTTCTCTCTCTTTCCCCTGCTTGCACTCTCTCTCTCTCTATCTCTCTCTCTCAAAAATAAACATTTTAAAAAAGTTTAAAAAAAGAAATAAATGGGTTTTTAAAAATTTTTTTTAAATGTTTGTTTACTTTTGAGACAGAGGGAGACAGAGTGCAAGCAGGGGAGGGGCAGAAAGAGAAGGAGACACAGAATCTGAAACAGGCTCCAGGCTCTGAGCTGTCAGCCCAGAGTCCAACGCGGGGCTCGAACCCATGAACCGTGAGATCATGACCTGAGCCGAAGTCGGGTGCTTAACCGACTGAGCCACCCAGGCACCCCAGAAAGAAATGTTTTAATCAAATCTGATCATAGGGCCAAAGTCAGATGGAACAGTAGTTGAAAACAGTCAAAGGTTAGTGTTTTTATTTAATAAAATATGTCATTGATGCCTTTAATGATAAAATGCATGCTCTGGTTAAACACGGGCATGAGGGTCCCAGACATAGCTTTCACTGCCTGCCTCACCCACAGCCACTTGCTGAGTGCCGTGGCCACGTGTGCCACTGATGATGGACACTTCACCCAAGGGACCCTTTCAGAGGGCAGACTGAACCAATTAAATTCCCTCTGTCAGAAATAGACACAGATGAGCGGAGAGCACAGAAAGGTCAGGATGCAGGGCGACACCCCAAGAAAGAACCTGGAAACAGAGAAGAGAGACCACATTGCTGCCGTGCGGTGAGGGGAAGCTGTGTGGGCTCATGTTCCTGGGTATGAAAGGCACCCCAGTTGGAACAAATAAGACGAATAAGCCTACACTGTAAAGAGCAATCAAGCATCTGTCAGGTTAAGAACATCGTGTGTCTAAATGATAGACAGCAGCCCTCACATCAGTAGCCCGGGAGCTTACTCTCTTTATCCCCATGCTTTCCAGCTTCTCTTCCAAGGTGTCCTCCAGGATTGGCCTGAACTGCATCAGCAGGGTGGGGTTTCGCCTCAGCGCTGCCAGCACCTTCTGCTGTCCGTCTCCGGAGTCCTCTAACTCTGCAGCGCAAGACAATGACCAAGGTGAGAGGAGGTGAGACAGGCACACGGGTCAGGCTATGCATCAGATGCCATTCCAAATCCTGCCTCCACACACCTGCCGGCTCTGTGACTCTGGGCAAGTCGCTGACCCATCGGTGGACCATTTAGATCGCACGTTAGTGCCTGTGTGTAACGTGCCCGGCACACACAAGGGGCTTCAGAAATACTTATTTCCTTGTCCCTACTTCTCCTCCCCCCCAGCTTCAGTAGCCAGATACAGTGAAGTAGACACAAACTAAACAATGAAGAGGACAAATCTGTGTCCTGCATTAGACACCAGGGAAGGAAACTAAGACTTCACCTTCCTCGGAAGAGTCCTCCTCTGTGTCCGTAGCCTTCGGGTCCTTGTGGATCCCTGAGAAGAGCAGGAACAGTTAGTGTGGCCTCAATGCCCTGGACCCCATCCCTGACCCAGAGGAAAGCATGGGACACGTGAGTGTCGGCAAGAAGGGGTAAGCCCTCCAGTTGTTTCTTTACCCGGGATGGAGCCATGGTCACAAACACTGACACCGGGAGCCAGAAAGACCAGAGTTCACACGGTCCAGCCCTGCCCAACCAGCTGTGCACAACACAGGGAGTCCCAGAACCTCGCCAAGCCTCAGTCTCCTCATCTAGAAAATGAGGATGATAATTCCCAGCCCACATTAAATTGTGGGGACAGTGTAATGAGACCATGAATCCAAAGTGCTCAGCGAAGCCCTTGGGAAGGTTGGGGCTGCAGGGACAGTGCTTCTCTGAACTGCTTGCAAAGCTGGGAAAGAAACGTCTGACCTAGAGGCAGGGATGGGAAGAGATGTGTGGATTTTCAAGAAAAGGCAGAAGGGAGGCTAAAGAGCTAGGACAGAAGAAGTGGGATGGAGCAGGAAGGGCCAGGTTTCATAAGGGGCTGACCAGGGCCATCCAGGCAGGGGCAGTGCCCTGCCGGTTACTGTCTCCCTTTAGAGGCCAGCACATGCACTCTTGCACACAAGCACAGCAGAGGAAGACAGCATACTCCCTAAACCGGCCACATTCACACTGATTTGGGGACAACGTGCTACCCCCTGGGAGCAAGGTAAAAGTTGATGGTCCAAACTGCAGACGTGATGAGTTAGAAAGAACCTTTTCCCAAACCCTGCTCCATCCATCACTGCCCCCAGGATCCTCACCCTTCCCCATATCTCCACCACCCTACAGAGAAGAGCAGGCCAGGTAAGAATCCACTGCAGGCTGGAGCCCTATATGTCCCAGAAGAAAATATCTTCCTGCCCTCCCTCACCCAGCCAAAGAGCCTGACAGCACATGTCCCCTGAGCTGCTGTCACCACCACCACCACCCTCATTCTCCAAATTGACTGGTGGGGAACAGGAGAGAGAAGAGGACAAGACAAAATACCCCATGCAGGCTTACCCTCCTCCTTCCTCAGAGACATGGTCTGGATCTACAAAGATGTGGAAGAGAGCAGGTTACAGCCAGCAGGGGACTCTACTCTGAGCAGTGCCTCTGCCTAGCACCATAAAGAAGGGACAGCCACTGTTTCCGTGCCTCCCCCTGGGAGCGAGGAGCTCAAAGTACACTGCCCAACAGCATCTCCATAAGTGGGGGGAGGGGGGTGGCACCAAGGCTGGATGGCAGCAACCAGCATGGCATCGTGCTGCCTTTTCCCCTGGTGGGAAAGCCCCCTCCTTCAGAGAGGGACTGTGATTTGAAGGGCAGGAGCCCCATGCAAGCTGAGGGGGACAGGGACACAATCAATACTTTTGGTACAATTGGTGGACGACCAGGGCAAGGTAGGCTCCCTCCCACGATGGGGGCATCTGAGCTGAGTGCCCCCTGGGAGGAAGGAGGAGTGATGTGGACGGTCACTAAACTGTCTGCACGGCCCCCCTCTTCATCCTCCTTCCACATAGCTGCACATGGGACAGCTGCTTATGAGTATGTGACCCCCCCACCCCCCACAGAGCTGACTGTCTAGGTTTGGGAGGAGAACTCTGAACTGATAACATGTGAAGTCAAGAGCCAGTGGCAGCCAACTGGTTTTGGTTTGGGTTTTGTTTACTTGTTTGCTTGTTTGTTTTGCCACATGGGACAGATATGAAGTGAAAGGTGATCTTCAGAATAAAAGAAAAAAATTGAAGCAGATATACAGAACAGAGGTACACAGCAAAGGAAAACCCCTGACCACATTCATGTATCTGGTTCCAGTTTATTCCCAGGCTCAGCTGCTCTCCTGCCATGAACTCTGTGAGACACCCTGTCTACCCTAATGACAAATTCCCTCTTCTGCTTAAGCTTGAGTTGTTTTTTATTATCTACCAATGAATGACACATCCAATGTCCATTTCCAAATGTTTCCTCCCTTGTCTATCTCTATTCTAGAGACTGTAAAACTAATTACTTGCTTTCTAACCTTTGCAGCTGTAGTTGCCCATGTAATTCAGCTTTGATTGATAAAACATAAGCAAAAGTCTTATAAAGGGGCCTTTTCATCCACTTCTTCTATTGAATATGGTTGTGATGGTTGGAGCTATGGCAGCCATCTTGCAATTGTGAGAGTCAAGCATGAGAACAGAAGTCAACACACTGAAGATGGTAAAAAGAAAAACAGCCTGGATTTCCAATGGCATAATTTTGCTGCTAAACCAAGGCCATCAACTGTCACCTCTTTTACAATAAAAATAACCCCCTATTAACCTATTCTAAATCCATGTTTAACCAATGAGCTCCTAAGTGAAATATTTGCAAACAAGAGTTCTGGATAACAGAAGGAAGAGATGTCCAGACTGGTCCTGAGGTGGCCACAGCAGTGAAGCTAAGTGTTTGCAGAGGTGGGAGGAGGGGCTGTGCAGTAAAAAGAAAAGCAGCAAGGGACGGGGTTAGACACCTGGCTGAAATATGGCTGGGAAAACAGAAGAGCACAAATAGCCAGCGTGCAGGAACAAGAACACTGAACTAGATAGTGACAGGAAGTGCTGTGCCTAGAGAATCTGTGTGGAGGGGGGTATCAGAACCATGGCAAGGACCTGAGGCCACAGAGGGGCCCCTCTGAGGACAGATACACTTCTCTGCTGACCTGGAACTCAGAAGGGGGAGCTGAGCCTGAGCAACAGGTGCAGAGTCTTGGGGCCAGTTTTAAGAGAGAGGCATTCGTGAGTAAGTGACTTATCATACCAGTTTATCTGACGACCTCACCAGAGGGTGTTCACTTATGAAAAGGGTATTGGGTAGGAAATTATGTCTGTGGACACAGTGAAAAGAACACAGGCTGTGTATTCCACTGCCTGGCCAGGGCTGAATCCTCCCCTGGCTCTTACAGGGTGTCCGATGTGGATGCAAGACAGGCACTTGACTTCTCCAGCCGGTTGCATCATCTGTCAAGTGACAATGAGGAGGCAGCAATATCTGCCTTGAAGAGTGAGGTTTAAATGAAGTACTAAGCCAAGTATCCACCAGGTGCCTGTCCTTAGATGGTCTCTGATGTTAGTGTGAACCCAGTAACACAGCCCCTAAGGACAGCAGGCACATCTTCGGCCTGGAAAAAGACAGGCTGCATCCTCACCATTCTGTACCCCTGAAGCCTGAGGACCTTTCTCTCTCCTTAATGAGCCTGACTAATGAGACCAGGGCCAGTAGTGAGTCCCAGAGAAGGGAAGGAGATCCTCGCAGAGGTCGAGGGGCACTGAGGCCTGGCTGGGAAGGGGGACAGACCTACCATCTCTTCCTGGGAGGTGATGAGCCTGGCTTGTTCCTGGAGCTGGGCACGGAGAGCACTGATCTGGCGCTGGGCCTGGGCGGCTGCTTTCCTCTGATCCTGAGACAGGGAGGCCTGGAGCCTCTCATTCTGCTCCTGCAGCTGGTGGGCACAGGAGAGTCAGTCACATGTCTGCAGGGACCTATGGCTGCCCAGGATCTGCAGGGCCTGCACCTGTAGGCAAATACTGGCTAGACAAATAGCTTCTCAGGAACATGAGATGGCTCTCTGAAATTAATGCTATAATTATCATATGGTACATTTCTCAAAGCTTTCAGATATCTGTGTATACCTGAATGAGCGGCGACCTTGGCCACGCTGAGATATTCCTGTCAAGGAATAACAGGCACACTATTTTCACAAATATTAAACTGGTGCATTTAATTAACCCCTTAGAACAGGTCCCCACAGTCCTCCACATCTGAGACTAAGCCTCAAGTTTTATTGCCCCAGGAGAGGAAAGCTACAGCTCGACAATAGACTTGGTAAGGAAACCACAGCTGTGCTTCCCTGTGTGCAGAACATACCTCTGTGCACCACTGAAACCTCAGATATACAGGGAAGCCTCCCCTGAGGACTTGGGTGGAAGGAGAAAGGGAGGAGCAGGCCTGGAGAAAGACATTTGCTGCCGGCCCCATGGAGACATGTGAACTACTTAAATTATTGAGTTTCACCTGAAGCAGGGGAGGGGGCTGCCAGACCTGGACAGGTGGCTTTCTAACAAGATTGACTACAGTCCACGCTTCACTCAAGGGAAAATAAGAATTGAACTCAGGCCCCTAAGATCAGGGCAAAAAGGCTCTCTGTCCAGTGTGACTGCCCACTGAAGCACAGTCAGATAACCTGAGGCCATTCAAAAGTCCTCAAATTGTGTTTTTAGGTAAAAACAAAAGGTGAAGGAAATATGGTCACATGCTGTTGTAAGAGCAGACAGAAGATGATATTACTTATGTTTGCATAAAGAAACTTTAGAAAACTACACTAGAAAGCAATAAAAGTCAGCTGTGGGGTGGGTTTTGGGGGCAGGTAGACGGAGATGGGGAGGAAGTGAACCTTAATATATCTCAGCACACTTTACTGAGGGTACCTTAACATATTTCTTTTGCTTTTTAAATAAATTTAAGTGTATTGCCCATTTTAAAACATTTTAAATAAAATAAAACCACCAAGATGGAAATTACAGGAATTGGGGGTGTCTATCACGTGCCAGCCTCTGATCTGAGACTTTTAACTTCCGAGCTTTCTACAAGCAGAACATAGGGCTCTTGTTAATTGGCTTCCTCCTCAATTTGCTTTCTTCTCAGGGGCGTTTTCATAGAAGTTGTTTTCTCGGCCTGAGGCCTGCTGCTCTCTGTTCCCTGGTCTCAGTACCCGAGCCCTTCCATTTAGGCTCCCTCTGAACTACAGCTGAGGTCCACAGCCACCTGCTTCTCTCCTGGGTGGGGTTTCAAAGAAGGGCCCAAACATGAAAGGACCAGGCAATTCATCAGAGGTTATCAGCACAACCCTCCTCGCAGAGCCTGAAGGGGTCCCTGCAGAGAGGACCACAGTGTAAAGCAGGTGTTGGGTTCAGAAGAAAAGGCCAGGGGGCCCTACTCCTGGCCTGGGAGGCTGCTGTCTAGGCAGTGGACCAAGGTCTTCTCTGTATGGAGGGGAGTCAGCTGCCAGGAACTGTGTCAGCAACAAAATACCTGCCAACCAGTTCGAGAGGAGTAGGGGTGAAGAATGGGGGTGCCATAGGATGAGAGGAGGTCACAGGAAACCAAGCTCCCCCAGACCACCCAAGGAGGGCTACCTCTCGCTTCTGAGCTGCGTGCTCTCCCTGCAGTTCCTTCATTTTTCTCTTCCATTCTGTTTTCTGGAAAAGATAAAAGTTTGTCAAATGGGCCCCTAGATGTTAAAATATAGTACGGGGGGCACCTGGGTGGCTCAGTTAGTTAAGCATCTGACTTCAGCTCAGGTCACGATCTCACGGTTCGTGGGTTCGAGCCCTGCATCGGGCTCCATGCTGACAGTGCTGAGCCTGCTTGGGATTCTCTCTCTCCCTCTGTCTCTGCCCCTACCCTGCTCATGCTCACTCCCTCTCAAATAAATAAACTTTAAAAAATAAATAAATTAAATAAAATATAGTATAAAGCTACAGGAATTAAAAAGTACTGGCTCATATTAGGCAGAGTAGTGAAAAGAATAGAAAGCCCAGACAAAGATGGGGGAGAAAAATGGAAGCTTAGTCTGGAGAAAGATAGATTATTGACAAATGGAGTTCAAGAGGTAGTTAAACTGCCTAGAAAAAAAAAATGAACTTGAATCTTTATTTCATATCTTAAACCAAAATAAATTTTAGGTGGGTCAAAGATTTAAACTTAAAAAATGGAAGTTACATCAGCAAGACCGTACAATAAGAAGTTCCAGCTCTCAAACCCTCCACAGATGAGAATTCCTTTATGGGAGCCCACAAACCCAGCTGAGAGCTTCCAGCACCTCAATGGAGCAAAAACACCTGAGAATAGATGCATTCCAGAGAAGTTTCACTTTACCTGCATCAGCTCTCCCTCAAGGTGGCACAGCTCAGTGCCAAGGGAGACCTCCTCAGCCCACAATTTTTCCCACGGGGGAAGGGGACAGAGAGTGAGCACCCACTGCCCCAGCCTTGCAGGATGCTGCCCGGGAGGCCCGCTTCTGTCCCACCCCTGTCAGAACTGAGGGAAAGAGCACAGCTGACTCAGCTTGTGGCGCTGGCACACAGATCTCAACAACCAGTCACAGATCCAACTGGACACCAGCTGGTGTAAGTGAGAAGTAAATGTACAGAGTAGTTATATGCGATTGATATTAAGTTGTTATCAGCTTAAAACAGACCGCTGTCCTAGATGTTTTATGTAAGTTTCATACTAATCACAAAAAACCTACAGCAGATATGCAAAAGATAAAGCAGTCAGAGCATACCACTACAAAATAAAACCATCAAATCAAAAAGGATGGCAGCTGGGGCCTCTGGGTGGTTCAGTGGGTTGAGTGTCCGACTTCGGCTCAGGTCCCAATCTCGCAGTTCGTGAGTTCGAGCCCCACGTCGAGCTCTGTGCTGCCAGTTCAGAGCCTGAAGCCTACTTCAGATTCTGTGTCTCCCTCTCTCTCTGCCTCTTCCCCTCTCTCTCTGCCTCTTCGTGCTCTCTCTCTGTGTCTCCCTCTCTCTCTGCCTCTTCGTGCTCTGTCTCTGTCTCAAAAATAAATGTTAAAAAAAATTCAAAAAAAAAAAAAAAGAATGGCAGCAAGAGAGGAGGAAAGGAACAAAGTAACTACAAAAATCTGAAAACAATTAATAAAATGGCAATAGTCCTTACTTATGAATAATTACTTTAAATTTAAATGGATTAAATTCACCAGTCAAAAGACAAAGAGTGACTGAATGGACTAAAAAAATAAGATCCAGCTGTGTGCTGCCTACAAGAGACTTACGTTAAGGGCACACTTGCAACTGAATGGATGGAAAAAGATATTTCACACAAACGGTAACCAAGAGAATAGGGGTAGCTTCACTGCTGTCAGGCAAAAAAGACTTTAAGTAAAAAACGATTACAAGAGACAAAGAAGATCATCACATAATGATAAAGGGGTCCATTCATCAACAGAATATAACAATGTAAATATATATGCATTCAACGTCAGAGCACCTAAATATATAAAGTGAATATTAATACAACCAAAGGGAAAAATGGCAGTACAGCAAGAGCATTGGGCCTCAATAGCCCACTTTCAAAAATGGAGAGATCCAGACAGAAAATCAATAAGGGAACACTAGACTTGAACTGCACGCCAGACCAAATGGACCAAACAGACATATACAGAACATTCTAGGGGCGCCTGGGTGGCTCGGTCGGTTAAGCGTCCGACTTCGGCTCAGGTCATGATCTCACGGTCCGTGGGTTCGAGCCCCGCGTCGGGATCTGTGCTGACAGCTCAGAGCCTGGAGCCTGCTTCAGATCCTGTGTCTCCCTCTCTCTGTGACCCTCCCCTGTTCATGCTCTGTCTCTCTCTGTCTCAAAAATAAATAAATGTTAAAAAAAAAAAAAATTAAAAAAAAAAAAAAAGAACATTCTACCCAAAAGGAGAACAACCTATAGAATGGGATAAAATATTCTGCAAACCATATTATCTGCTAAGGGGTTAATATCCAAAATATAAGGAACTTAACTCAATAGCAGGGAAAAAAATTAAATGGACAAAAGACCCGAATAGACATTTCCCCCCAAAAGGCCTATAACATCATTAATCAGCAGAGAAATGTAAATAAAACCACAATGAGATATCACCTCACACCTGTCAAGATGGCTGTTATTAAAAAAAAAAAAAGATAAGCGTTGGTGAGGATGTGAAGAAAAGGGAACCCTCATACACTGTTGGTGGGAATGTATATTGACACAGTTATTATGAAAAACAGATTGGAAGTGCCTCAAAAAATTAAAAATAGAGTTACTCATTTCCCCCGGGTTATCTCCAGGTGTACATGAGGTATACTTGTTAATAAACTTGATTGCTTTTCCTGTTGTTAAAAGAAAAAAATTAAAAATAGGACTACCATATAATCCAACAATCCCACTTCTTGATATTGATCCAAAAAAACTGAAATCAGGATCTCAAAGAGATACACTCCCATGTTCAATGCAGCATTATGAACAGTAGCCAAAATAGGGAAACCTAATAATCCATTGGTAGATGAGTGGATAAAGCAAACGTGGAACATACATACAGTGGAATACTATTCAACCTTAAAAAAGAAGGAAATCCTGCATCAACATGAATGAACCTAGAAGGTATCATGCTAAGTGAAATAAGTCAGGCAAGAAAGACAAATACTGTATGATCTCAGTTACGTGTGGAATCCGAAATAGTCAAACTTACAGAAACAGAGAGAGAATGGTGATCACTAGAAGTTAAAACAGGGAGAAAATGGGGAAGTTATGGTCGAAGGGTACAAAGTTTGTTATGCAAGATATATATACTGTATTGTATACTTTGCTAAGAAAGTAGATCTGATGTTAAGTGTTACTGCCATACACACAAAGAAAATAAAATAAAGAGTGGAAGGAAACTTTGGGAGGTGATGGATATGACTGTGGCCTGATGGTGGTGAGGGTTTCAAGGGTGAGTTATTATCCCCAAACTCACTGAGTTGTATACATCAAGCATGTACAATTTTTCACATGCCAATCATATCTCAGTAAAGTGGTATGTATGAATGAATAAATAAGGCCATAAAAGCACTACAAGAAAACACAAAAATATTTTCTTTTTAAACGTCAGAGTGGCCATAAACAAATTGATGATTTGATCATTTTGACCACATAAACATTATTAATTTCGTATGACCCAAACCACAATAAAGAAAATTGAAAGACCAGTGTTATGGGAAAAATAAGTATAAGAATAACAGAGGGCTGGGTTCACTTCCATATGTTATACAAACTCACAAACCGGGAAGGAAAATTAGGCAAAAGGATGTGAACAGAGGTCATAGAAAAAAATTAGCTTCCCTTACCAGGAAACTTGTGAAAGGAAACATCAAGCAGTAGAAATATTTTACTGCTGTTAGTTAGACTTTAAGCTCTTTCTTCACAATCTTAGAGAAGCAGAAACAGAAGCACAACCTGATTTAGTAACGATCCCCATTGCCCTTCCTTGCCGTGGGATTATCAGTGATTTAGACCCTATCTCGCTGCATCCTTGCACGATTCATCCAGGGGTGGCCAGAGCCACCTCCTGCCAGCTCATGAGAGCAGACTGTGCACCAGCCTCTCCAATGCCATACCCAGGGACCTCACGGTGGTAGCACGAAATCAGAGATGACGGGAAATTCTACACCATGGAAAATGGCAACTGCTACCTATTAAAGCAGACAGCCATTGTTAAATATTTATCATCACATCACTAGATCCATCCCAAATACCTTCAAATCCAGAAGATTTGTTTCCAACTGGGTTGGAATCAAAATGAGAGTAAAGGTGCCCAATAAGAGACATAACTGTATGTGTTTTGAAAAGATCCCAAGCAAACCTGATACTGTACTCATCTGTATCACCAGCCCCACCTTAAGCCCCAGCCCCAAGCCTAAGAATCCTATTCCATGATTCCATGTATTGGCAGAAGGTCTGAAAATGTAGAATTTGATGTCTTTCAGCTTCCGTAACACCATAGGGCAAAACTAAGAAACTTTGTTGGAAGACAACCTGGCTGGCGGCGGAGGAAAAGCATGAGACGTTAGCTCACCTGCATTTCCATCATCTCCTTCAGGGCCCGGAGTTCCTGAGTCTGCCTGAGTCGCTCCTCAGACTCCTCGTCCCGTAGTGACCCGAGGTTGGACTCCATCATATTGTGGGACTGCAATGCCTGCAGTTTCTGAAAAGGCCGGGACACAGTTTTATTTAGATGAAGATCTAGTCTTGATGTTGTCTTTTACACCTTGAGCAATGTCAAAAAGGCACACCTTTCCCAACCACAAAGTCCAAGCTGTCCTCACCAGATATCTACATGCCTGCAAACACACCCACAAGTGAGCATTCCCCTTGCCCAGGGTTGAGAGCTCAGTGCTTACACAGGAGAAGCAAGTTCCCGTGGAAGAACAGAATTTGAGAACATAATTTCAATAGCACTAGCATTCTGCTGCATTCAAAATCCGGAGCTCACTAGACAGATGCCCCCTTTCCTCTTCAGTCTCAAACAGGCTGAAGAGAATCAGACTCCTATGGCCTTTGGGAGGGTCTCAGGTACTCTGGACCATTCCCTGAGGACTCCTGTCCCACCTCCCACAAAAAAATCCTGGTTGTCACCAACCAGACCTGGTTTTGTGTGGCTTGGAGTGGTATCACCCATACCTAATGATTCCTCAGCTAGCTGCATGTAATCTGAAGGAAAAGACACAGGAAAGTGGATCCGAGAGAAGAGGCCTTTCCACCTATGGCTATATTTTTAAATATATCACTGCTGTATTCACAAAATTAAATTATCTCCATCTCTATTATTACATACAAAACTCATAAGACCCATTAAAGCTTTCAAGAACTGCAAGTCCCTGAGTTTAACCTGATACCATTCTCGATAATCTTTAACTCTTCTCTACTGCTAAAGCAATATCTGGTCCAAATGTTAACCATTTCTAAACCCCTTGAGTATTTTCATAGAGTCAAATGCTTTATCAAGTGTATGCACAACCCTCGGCTTCTCGCGTGTCATCTCTGCCTTCACCCCAATATTTATGATGCCCAGAGAGCTGGCTCTCTCGGCATATGACAAACTGGCATGGTGATTTCCATTCAAATGGGTACTCCTTTGGCCATTGGATTTACCCTTCATCTTATCTCTCTTCAGTCAGGTAACTCAGCCAAAGTAAGCTCACAGACTTCTGTACCAGGGGGGATATTTTGAGGAGAAACATCTTCAAAAAGTATTTCCCTCTACCCAATGGGGCTCCTGGGTGGCTCAGTCAGTTGAGCGTCCGACTTCAGCTCAGGTCATTATCTCACGGTTCGTGGGTTCGAGCCCCACATCAGGCTCTGTGCTGACAGCTCAGGACCTGGAGACTGCTTCGGATTCTGTGTCTCCCTCTCTCTGCTCCTCCCCTGCTCACACTCTGTCTCTCTCTCAAAAATAAATAAAGATTAAAAAAAAATTTTTTTTAAGTATTTCCCTCTCATTGGCCCTCCGGACAGCAAGGGAAATCTTTTGTTGTGTTATGAGGTAGACTGTCTTACAGTGTTATTCACACTCACTCTAACCGAAATCTTCTCTTTTTCTCCCCAGAATTAGAAAAAAAAAATAACAAAGTAATTATCCAAATACACTGAGAATTTGGGTCTCCAGTTTTGTTCCCATAATAAAAGTAAAATAATGAAATTTCACATGAGAGGGGACAGGGAGAGACACACAAACACAAAAACAAAGCATATGCAATCCTACAGAGAAAAGACAAATAAAAAATAAAAAACAGAAAAATGATGTTCCAGTTTAGGGAAATGTGATCCAAGTTAAAAAGAAACCATGGATGGTAATTATGTCCTCACTCACCAAAGCTTAGAATTTCCTAGCCAAAAGTAACCCTCTGACCTTTGATGGGGTGGTTTCTGAACAGTAACTCCAAATTCAAATCAATACCTATCTATCAAACATCCAGTCAGCTAGTGCCGTGTCAGGGGATGAGAGTCAGCAGGGCGCATGCCAGCTCAGGGAAGATGGGTGTGGAGCTGGGGGGGTAGGACCATGAGGTCCATAAGGTGGGGGAGCATCTTATCTCCCACAAATCATTCCTGACCACACTGCAGGAAGGGCTTAAGCCACAACAGACACACACACACACAGCTCTCATCTCAACCCCACAGCCATCCCTATCCTTGGCTTCCCATCTCAGATTGAGATGATGGACCACCCAAGACTCCAAGCATATCCTATGACAAGCCCCTTCTGGAAAAGTTGTCAAGGTATTCCTTTAGCAAAACATGGAATGACTGTGAGAAATGCATAGTTCATTTTCAAAAACAAGAAATGATTCTCCTTGATGTTAGAAGGACCAATAAGAGCTCAATACATTCTGAAAATATTTCTCCTCAAAACTTTTTCCCTGATATGGTTTTAGTCATACGGGTTTATATAGGAAGATACAGTCTAGGGATAATCTTTAATAATGTTTTCCTGAATGAACTTAACAGCATATCCATTAGAAGAGCAGAGGCTTACAAGTTTAAAAAGTTAAGTTCAAATCCCAGGTCTACCTCTTAGTAGCTGTGTGACCTTGAGCACGTTATGTGAACCCCAGTGTCTTCACCTGTAAAGGAGGAATGATAATAGTGTTGTTTAAAAAAAAAAAAAAAAAAAAAAAAAACTTTTAAAAATAAATTATAAACCAGGGGCACCCGGGTGGCTCAGTCGGTTGATCATCCAACTCCGGCTCAGATCATGATCTCACGCTTCGTGGGTTCGAGCCCCACGTCGGGCTCTGTGCTGACAGCTCAGAGCCTGGAGCCTGCTTTGGATTCTGCGTCTCCCTCTCTCCCTGCCCCTCCACCACTTGCACTCTGTCTCTGTCTCTCAAAAAGAAATAAACATTAAAAGAAAATAGAAAAGAAATTATGAACTAATAATGTGCCTACTTTGAGAATGTTATGGTTGTTTTGTTGTTATGAGAATTAAAAGTTAATGTATATAAAATGTACTGTACAGGGGCTAGAAACCAGTTAATACACTCAGTAAATCTTACTATTATGCTTGATCTCCACAGACCCCAACAGGGTGCCTAGCATATAGCCAGTACTCAGCAAATACCCGTTAAGAGAAAAATGCATTCATTCAAACTTTGCCTCATAGCTCATCCAGTGACAAAAGAAAGCCCTTTGCAAAAATAAAGATAATGTCTAGGGAGTTTCTACTATATACCAGACAATGTTAAGTGCTGTCCTATATATATATATATATATATATATATATATATAGTGTTATATATATAGTGTTATATATAGTGTTTCTACTATATACCAGACAATGTTAAGTGCTGTGTTAATTTAACCATTTCAGCAACCTGTCGTACAGAAGAGAAACTGAGGCACAGGAAAGTTAAGTAACTCGCCTAAGGTCACACAGCCAATATGTGATAGAGCAGGGATTCAATCCCTGGCACTGGCCTCTGATATCCAGCCTCACAGTATATTAGCTCCCAATGGCAGATGAAATAAAACGAGTACAAACGAAGAAATGAATTTTGAGAACAAATAAACATATTTTCAGCAAAAGAACACTGAAAGACTTTGTGTTGGGTACCTCTTCTAGAGTTGAGTTATGGTTGGCAACACTTTTAAATTCATCCCAAAATAATTTTTTTAGCTTGTCTATTTCCTCATATAGCGTGGCCCGCTCTTTTTCTTTCCATTCATCAAATTCTTTCTTAGCTTCTATCTCCTTCTGACGAGCAATCTCTGCTTCCTGGAAAGAAAAACAGGAACAACAGAATCACTAATTCTACATCATGGCAAATATTTACTGAGAAACTGCTAGGGCCCCTTGTCTGTGCAAGTCACTCTAGAGACCAAAGAAGATTCGTCCTACTGTTCCTATTGTTTGGACATGGAGTGAGACAAGTCTTCTCTGAACTGTAAAGTCCCTTGACAATAGAGATCTTTTTCTCTCTCTTTATGTTCCTGGCATAGTTGGTGCTCAATAAATGGATGCTGAAGAAATGAATGAAGAATAAAGAAATGAAGGAATGAGTAAGGCAAGATTACATATTTTCATTCTACAAGTATCTACTAAGTATGTCCTCGAGACTGGACTTTGGAGTTTATCCAGTCTTGGCTTTCAAAAAGCCAAGTAGCATTGTAGTGTAAGAAGTTAACATTCAGGTTCAAATGCCTTCAGAAGATGCTGAATAGGGCAGAAAACAGCAATTCTCTCTCCTACTTTTGGCCATACAGATCTGGGAAAACAAATGGATTTTCCTTTGCAGATAACCTAAGATCATTTGCCACAACCAAGAAGATGCCATCCTAGCTCTGACTCCCAGCTCCAGGAAATCAGCGAGACTTCTGGTCCTGTGGGACACCCGTGCATCATGGGTCTCCTGCATGAGACTCGAGCAAGTCTCCCTGGTGTTTCCTCTCCGTGCCCACCTGGAGCTGCCGGTGCCTTTCGGCCTCTCTCTGGGCTTCCAGTTCCCCTTGGGTCCATTTTAGTTTGGCCCGAAGCTCCTCCAGTATCTCCTCCACTGGCTGTTCCTGCTGCTTCTGCTTCCCTGTGGGCTCCACGCAAAGACAGGGTGACCAGGTTAAGTCAAAAAGTTAGTGGAGTGCAGTTCGTCGCCTATGCAATCAGTCACACCTCAGTCTGAGACCAGTTTGCCACTCCCATTGGATACTGACCACAGGCAAATTGACATAACCTCCCTGACTCTCAGTTTCCCCAAATTGGAAAGAGGAGATAATAACAGCACCTAACTCAGAGGGTTGTCATGAGGATGAAATGTGACAGTGCAAAGTGCTTGGCATGACCGCTCAATAAATGTGAACTATTATTGTCATTTAAAGTAACTATTTTGACAGTACTAACACATGCAAATGTAAAAGCAAAATTGATAGAGTAACAGAAGCAGAATACCAAATAGCATGTACACGGTGATTATCAATACAAAGAACATATCTATGCATCCTCACAGCCATCAGAGAGGAGTTTAAAGTAGTGAAAATAATTGTAGTTTTAAGTTCCCTTTTTTTCAGAAATACGTATAGTAGTAAGTTTCAAGTGAAAAAAAAAAACCAGTATGCATTATGAAGGAAACTTTCAGCCAAAGTTTTTTAAGTGTATACTTCAAACTTTCTGAGATTAAATAATAAAAGAATGAATTATTGGGGCGCCTGGGTGGCTCAGTCGGCTGAGCGTCCGGCTTCGGCTCAAGTCATGATCTCGCGGTCTGTGAGTTCGAGCCCCATGTAGGGGCCTGGAGCCTGCTTCGGATTCTGTTCCCTCTCTCTCTTTGCCCCTCCCCCACTTATGCTCTGTCTCTCTCTGTCTCAGAAATAAATAAACATTAAAAAAATTTTTTTAAAAAAGAATGAATTATAAAAGAACATTCTAACTAAACCACATACAGATAAACCAATGAAAAAGACAATTGTACTTGCACAATTGTTATAATTTATTTTTTTTTTTTTTGAGAGAGAGAGGGCACAAGTGAGCAAGGATGGGGAAAGAGAGAGAGAGAGGGAGACAGAGAAGCAGGGCTCGTGTTCACAGGATGTGGGCTCGAGCTCACCAACCATGAGATCGTGACCTGAGCTGAAGTCAGATGCCTAAGGGACTGAGGCACCCAGGCACCCACATGTGTTACTTTTCAAAGTACCTTTAGTGACTATTAGATAGATGGTACTGTTACTAAAACTCTAAGTCTTTCTTTGAAAAGAGAGATGGTTTTTCTCAGACTGTACTTTTTGGAAAGAAGCAATTTTAGACACAGTAGAAATTAATTTGGGTTAACAGAATGATTTAGGATGATATGAAATAGGGAGTGGAGATATCTGAAGAGCCATATCTGCCTGAGAATAAAAAGGTCATGAATATTAATTTAGCAAAAGTTGCCTTAAGAACATATTTTCCCTCTCCTTCAGCGCTTAACCTTAAGAAAATAATAAGGAATATGCCCAAAGACTTACGTATAAGAATGTTGATTAAGTGATTTATAAGAAGGAAATTTATGAGTAACCCCTATAAAGTATGTAATAATTTAATCATGAAATAAATTATGATAGCTGCATGATGGGATATTATTCAGCCATTAAAAATCATGTTTTCCAAGATGCCTGAATGACACTGGAAAATGTGATATATTTTTAATTAAAAATAAGCAATAGGGGAGACTGGGTGGCTCAGTCGGTTAAGCATCTGACTTTAGCTCAGGTCATGATCTTGTGGTCTGTGAGTTTGAGCCCCGAGTCAGGCTCTGTGCTGACAGCTCAGAGCCTGGAGCCTGTTTCAGATTCTGTGTCTCCCTCTTTCTTTCTCCTCCCCCGCTCATGCTCTGTCTCTCTCTTCTCAAAAATAAATAAACGTTAAAAAAAAAATTTTTTTTAAAAGCAATAGTCACAACCACATGCTGTATGATTACATATGTACACAGGAAAATAATAACAGAAAACACACCAAAATATTAAGTAGGTGATATTGTCGATGGTTTTTATTTTCTCTTTTCTACTTTTCTGTATTTAAATTTTCCAGGTCAAAGGCATTTTTTCCAATTTTTTTATTGTGGTAAAATACACATAACATAAAATGTAGCATCTTAGCCATTTTTAAAATTTTATTTAGAGAGAGAGAGAGAACATGCACGAGCAGGGGAGAGAGGCAGAAGGACAGAGAGATAGAATCTCAAGCAGGCTCCATGCTCAGCACACGGCCCTGGGATCATCCCGAGCTGAAATCAAGAGTTGGAAACTCAACAACTGAGCCACCCAGGAGCCCCACATCTTAACCCTTTTTAAAGGTACAGCTCAGAGGTATTAGTACATTCATAATGTTGTGTAACCATCACGACCATCCACTTCCATAACTCTTTTCTTCTTGTAAAACAAAAATTCTGTATGCTTTAAATAACTTCCCATGGTCTCCCTCCCCGCAGCCCCTGGCAACCACCATTCTACTGTCTGTTTGTACAAATTTGACTACTTTAGATATCACATAAGTAGAATCATACAGTATTTGTCCTTTTGTGGCTGACTTACTTCACTTAGCATAATATCCTCAAGGTTCATTCCTGTTGTAACATGTTACAGAATTTCCTTTCCTCTCAAGGCTGAATAATATTCCCTTGCTTGCATAGACCACATTTTCCTTCTCTATTCATCTGTCTGTGGACAGTTAGGTGCTTCCACATCTTAGCTACTGTGAATAATGCTGCCATGTACCTCAGTATACAGATATCTCTTCAAAGAACTTCAAAGATCTCATCAGAAAAATTCATTTAAGAAGTAGAAAATCTGTTTTCCTTTAGCAGCCTCCAAAGTAGAATCAAAAATAATTAGATATCTAATAAATGCATCACAACTAGATAAATGGTGCTGTTTTAAAACTCTATGGGGCGCCTGGGCAGCTCAGTTGGTTAAGCATCCGACTTCGGCACAGGTCATGATCTCGTGGTTTGTGAGTTCAAGCCCCGTGTCGGGCTCTGTGCTGACAGCTCAGAGCCTGGAGCCTGCTCGGATTCTGTGTCTCCCTCTTTCTGCCCCTCCCCCACTCACTCTCTGTCTCTCAAAAAATAAATAAATGTTAAAAAAAAAAATAAAAACTCTAAGTCTGCTCTTTGGAAAGGAAATTAAAATGAAGAAAAATAAGAAAAAGGTTTTACTTAATGGAATTTTTAGATTTATATTGTATGATTTATATTTTCATATCTGTATTTATTTTATTTGTTAGCAGCTATTTGTTATGTCACATATTAAAATATTAACATCCATTAAAAATGGATATAAAGTATGCAAATCTCTCGATGGGGAAACATACAGCCTTGCCACTCCTTTTGGAATTTGAAATGATGAAATTAAAGCGATTAAGTCATAATAAGCTCATGTACAGACCGAGTTAAAGAACCAGTCTAACTGCTTATTAACCCCTTTTAAGCTCATTCATAGTTAGCATCAAAGAAGAGCAGATTCACAGAAGGTTGGGAGGTAAGGACCCTTCCAAGTCACCCCATCTGACTGCCCAATTCACAGCAAAGGCCACTGAGACTCAGAGGGAGGGGCAATGACCGTGGTCACATGGTAGAAAGGGATAAAGCTAACACTGGAACCCACTGTCTGACTCCCTTTTTCTCTACACACATTGTCAGAAACCCTCCCAGGCCCATGTTGGATGGATCTCCCCAGTGTGGACGATGGGATCACATCCTCCTCTACTGGAAGATGAGGCCTGAGGGCAGCTGTGGTGGTGTATGTGCCCCACACCCACTGAAGACCAGCCCAGGCCCTTCCACGGTCCCAGGAGGGCCACCTGGACTCACCACCTTCTGCCACGCCCACATGCCTGCGCTGGATATGGCCCCGGAGAAAGGTGGCATTCATGAACGTCTTGTCACACAGGTGGCACTGCATGGAAGGCAAAGAGTGGGAAGTGTGGTATCAGATTACCTAGCTCAGCCTGGGGCTCTCCCGAGATCAAAATTCCCATCTCTTTGGGACCCGTGGGCTGCTTCAGAAATGAAGGATCCGATTTGAACACGACCAGTACCCTGGGGAGCTGTGAGTGCTGACTGGGTATTTGATGATACTGAGGAGTTTTTGTTGGTTTTTCAAAGGCGTGATGATGGTCTTATGTCTATGTTTAAAAGTGGGAGTCCTCACCTTTTAAAGATCCATACTGAAATAGTTAGAGATAACACCATATGCCTAATACAGCCAAATGTAATGCAGGGCCGGGGGAAGTGGGTAGGGGAGCATACGAAAAAGCATTGGCCAGGGTTGATAATGAGTGGGCTGGGTAGTGCACAAATAAAGGCTCATTACCATACTCCCTCTTTTGTACATGTTTACATTTTTTCACAGTAAAAAGTTAAGAAAAAACAAAAACAATATCCAGGTCCCACCCCAGGGCTGAGAACCACCAGAGCATAGGACAGCAAATAACAGTATCTCTAATTCTGCTTCACTCTCCTCAAGCATTTCAGACCCTACCAATCTTTCACATCATCTTTTCACTGTAAAACTTCAAAATTTTTCCAACACAACTTTGCAGGCGGCCAATCCTACTCAATCAGACTAAGAGGGTCTATCTTTACACAAATGTGACGGAAACTGTCAGCTGTCCCCTGATACCTATTGCCCCCTTTTTCTTAGTTTTAGAAACCCTGATTTTTAGCTGGTCATGAGGTTAATGAGAATAAACACTATAAGTTCCAGCCTCCCTTGCAACCAGGTATGGCCATGTGACTACATTCTGGCCAATGACATGTAAGCAGAAGTGACAGATGCAACTTCTAGAAGGTGTCGTCAAAAAGTCATGATAGGACACTAGCCACTCCTTCTTCCTCTGACAACAGAACCCCCGTTTTCTTCTGGGGAATTACCCTGTCCTTTACTCTCCAGCCATGGACTTTGGTCAATCCCCAGCTCCATGGTGGGACACGTGACTTAGACCAGCCAGTTACAACCCTGAATTCCCAACCCTGAGCTCACCAACCGAGATGGGTAGGAGACCCAAACACAGCCAGATACAGGAGACAGTGAAATACTAGTCAGGTTTCTGGGACCAAAGTAGGCCCTCTATCATGCCAGCCTTGAATCTGGGAAAATCAGATGCTAGCATTGCGGTGGCCCAACTTGCTACCACACAGACAGCAGCTTTCTAAGAACGGAACCCACACTGAGGAAGAGTCACCAAGAGCCACAGACAAACTAAATTCTAGTGCCACTGTCTGATTCCAAGGACAAGCCATACCTGAGTCCCACCATGGCTCTGGATTTTTCAGTTAAATTAACCAATAAATTCCTTATTGACCTAAGCCAACTTAGACTGCTGTTTTGTCACTTACTACTAAAAGATTCTGACCCTCTTTATCATAATTGACATTATATCAGTTATATCAATTACCATTCAATCAATTAATATTGTACCATATATTCCTTCTGTCCCACCACCCACCCCTAAACTATGAATTTCTTGAAAACCTGAATGAACATGACTTGTGCCTGCACTCTCAGAACTCGGCACAGGGCCTGGCCACCATGACAATTCACCAAACTGCAACTGTCCCCAGTCTACACTTTCCATGCAGCTGCAAATGTTCAAATGCCACTCTGGGTAATGAACTGTCACTTGGCTGAACATGTCGGAATGGGCCTGGCAATACCAGTCCCTTGCTACACACCAATTCTACACACACACACACACACACACACACACACACACCCCTCTTACACACACCTTTCATATCACACTGCTACATGCACACACAAACCCTTCAAACATACGCTCCTGCCCTCCATAAATACATACACCTTTGCACACATATACATCTTTCATTCATTCACACACACCATAAATACATCTTTATACACACACTTTCACACACAAGCACGTTACACACCACATACTCTATATACATACACACACATATCATGCACAGATGTATGCTCCAAACATTCACACGTTAAGACACACATATTCACTCACACATCCTACATATACATTCACACATGCACATCCTGCACATGCACCCTCTCCACAAGCACACATATGCACACACATCCTTCATATACACACCTGCCACACATATGCAATCTACACACACACACACACACACACACACACACACACACACTGTGTAGAACTTGATGAGACATCTCTAACATCTGCTTCTAACCTCAGTAAGCATGGCCCCCAGCAACCCCGGGGCCCAGGGCGGCGGTACTGCCCAAGTGGCCGGGCGACCTCCTATCTCCCACCCTGAAAAGACTCCTCACCGTGTGGTAGCCATGGGCCCCCGTCTGCAGGAGCAGCTGCTGCAAGGTGCCGATCATCTTGCGACGCCGGCGGCTCTCCTCCCGCACGCCCTTGAGCTCGTCGGCCTGGCGACCCAGCTCCTGCTGGCCTCGCTGCTGCTGCCCCAGGCTGGCCTGCAGCCGGGCCTCGAGCTGGGCAACGCCGGCGCTCAGGCAATCCTGGCAGTGCAGCAGGTACTCGATGGTGAGCTGAGCCAAGCGCAGCACCTTGAGCAGCACCGGGTCCACGGGCTGCCCGCAGCGGCTGCACGCCTCCCGGTCCAAATTGCAGAAGGTGACACCCGTGATGTTCTCCTGCAGGGTGGCCACATCCAGCTCCCGTGCCACGCGGTCCACATCCAGGGCGCTGATGCGCCTCCAGTCCACACTCTCAGAGCGAGGCTGGAACTTGAAGGTAGGGAGTGGGTAGGCCCCAAAGGGAGGGCCACTGAGGCCCTCAGCAGTGGTAGCAGGGGACTGCATGGGCTGAGGAAGCCCCGGGCTGACCACTGAGGGAGGGTGCCACCAAGGCCACGGCAGCAGGCAGAGGAGCTGAGAGAGGGCCTGGAAAATGAGAAAAGAGTCCAAGTTAGGCAAGATGCATGTGGCCGCGCGTGCTACACACGTGGCCAGCAAGAGCCTAAGTGGGGTGAGGTGAGGGACGTGTGCAACAGCTGTAGTATGCCTGCATGCTCGGGCATGGCGAGAGAGGTGTAAGGCCAGGGTGTGGGCCTTATAATCACACAGATGTGGATTCAGATCACAGGTTCACATCCTGAAGCCTTCTGTGTCCACTGGGGAGCAGGGGGCCTACTTTGCAGGCTTGTGGTTAGGAATGAGGCATGGAGTGCCCCCTCCGCCTTGCCCCATACCCAAGTCCACTGCAAGAGTGCCTGCCGGAGGTCTTTGTCAAAGGGAGCCATCAAATGTCTAAGTGGTCCTTCTACAACCCAAAGTGATTTCAGGATAAAGTTCAATAACTTGCCGTGAGAGACAGAGCCGCCTAACTTCCCCCACATCCCATCCTCCCTCCTGTAACTGCAAGATTGTAGCGGAACAGGAGCGCATTACGTCTCCCAGTGGCCCCAGCTGCAAAGGGTGACCCTTACAACTATGCTCTCTGGTGGGATATGAGCAAAATGATGGGGATGCTTGATGTGGCAGCCATGTCTCTGCACACAGATTGTGCTCAATCCATCATGGTCTTTTTTTCAAACCTACTGGTTGAGAAAAGAGGCCCAATTTGTTGTCAAAAGACTCAGATTCTCCTCTGCACTCTCTAGGTAGTCACAGAAACTGTTCTCTCTCTTTAAGGAGTAAACTGACAGTAGCAAGGGGGTTTTAAAAGGAAAATTCCACTACTAAGAATTATACTTGTATAAGATAAACTTATACAAGTGTGCAATGGTGCCTGTGCAAAAACCATCATTGTTGTGTTGTTTGTAACAGCAAAGTACAAGAAAAAATATAAGAAAATGAAGCACAAAGTACAAGAGGGGATACAAATGGTATCTCTATACAATGAAATACTATGCAGGTATTGATAAGAATAAGGCAACTATTGGGTGGCTCAGTCGGTTAAGCATCGGACTCTTGATGTCGGCTCAGATTGTGATCTCACAGCTCGTGAAATCAAGGCCCATGTTGGGTTCTGCACTGACAGTGCAGAGCCTGTTTGGAATTCTGTCTCCCTCTCTTTCTGCCCCTCCCCCGCTCACATGCACATTCTCTCTCTCAAAATAAATAAATAAACATTTAAAAAAAAAAAGAATAAGGCTACTATTCATGCACTGATACAGAATGAGTGTGTGTGTATGTATACACACACAGAGATATATCCCTATCTGCTTGAATGATAATTAATATAATCATATCTAATAATAATATGCAAAAATAAAGATATGTATATTCTATATATGTATTCTAATATGTATATTCTATATATATATTCTGTACATAGAATATACAGGTATAGATATATCCCACATTAGAGTGGTTGCCTATAAAGGAGGAAGGAAACGGGGTGTGAAACAGGGATAAATAAATAAATAGATGGAAAATGCAACAATAGGAAATGGATAGACAGGGAAGCCTTATACAGACCAATAATGGCAATGGTACATAAATAATATATATGCATGTACATACACATATATGAATGATTCAAAGTTGTTACTCATATATAATAATAATTAAATAAAATATACTAATTTATGATTCCTATATATGATTCATTATCTCCAACATTTTGTAAGCATAGACTATGGTATTTCTGTAAAAATAAACAAGCTGTGAGCAATGGTTGCCTGTGGGAGTGGGAATGGAAGCTGAAGACTGATTTTCCACTTTCCACCTTTCCATACTATTCAAAGTTCTTTACTATCATCATCTATTACTTTTATAATTTTTATTTAGAAAATACAATTTCTGGGTCACCTGGGTGGCTCAGTTGGTTGGGCGTCTGACTTCGGCTCAGGTCAGGATCTCACCGTTTGTGAGTTCAAGCCCCGCATCGGGCTCTGTGCTGACAGCTCAGAGCCTGGAGCCTGCTTCGGATTCTGTGTCTCCCTCTCTCTCTGCCCCTCCCCTGCTCACATTCTGTCTCTCTCTCTCTCTCTCTTCCTCAAAAATAAATAAACCTTAAAAAAAAAAAAAACTTAAAAAAATACAATTTCTGCCCTTGAACTTTGAATCTGACAGGGGCAACAAGAAGTACAGGTGACCCTATTTAATCAAGTTCTTTCTAGATGAGACTTTTCAGCACAAGAGAAAGTCAGAAGAGAGGTCACTGACCTCACGAAGGAGGAAGGCCTTGAAGGAATGGTGGGGCTAGGCTTGCAAGGTGGGGAAGGCCTCCAGGAAAGACCCCTGACCTCCTGAGCCTTCATCTGAGAAAGACAGGGACAGGCGTAATGGCCTGCCCTACCTCCCCATAGGGTCCTTGAGAACTGGAGAAGGTGCAAGGCGAAGGCACTCAGTAATGTTCCGGCCCCGGAGTATCGAGTGCCAGCCTCTGTGCCACACACAACCTCTACCTACAAATTTACAAACAGGTATCACTGTTCCCATTTTACAGACAGGAAACTGACGTCTGGAGAAGTTACAAGTGTTGTCCCAGGTTAGGGGGCCAGAGCTGAAGTACGGTTGGAGGTGCATCTGGCTCCAAAGTGGACTCTGAACACTGATTCTTAAAGCTGTTTGTCCTAAAACTTCGCTTTGATCAGATCATGACCCCTTATGCCTCAAATTCCTTCATTCATTCACTCACCACCCTCCCTCATGCACAGCATGCCTAGTGGTGCCAGGCCTGGTGCCCAGCACTGGGGTTACCGAGGCATATTAACTACACATCCGCCCTCCACACAGGATCTCAGCATGGCCCCATGTTGCCACAGTACAATGTCCAAACCCCTCAGCCCAGCCTTGAAGACTGCTCACAGGCTGCCACTCACCCACCTTTTCCACTTTAACTCCCATGCTTCCCTTTCTCAGATACCCCTCTCCCAAATATACTCCAAAACCAAAACTATCCAGCTACGTGCACCCCCATCATGGCCATGAGAAGAAGATCAGCTCATTTCTACTTCACATGTTGCACTACTTAAAATTAAAAAAATAAAAAAAAAGGGAGACAGGAGACATGATACTTACCATGCTCAGCTCCAAGCTGCCACTGTGTCACTGCAGCCCCAGAGACAATTACCACAACAAGCTATGCCTCAGAGCAACAGCAGGTTACCAGGCATGCCGTGGGGTAACTGGACACCTGCTTCCTATCCTTCCCCAGACTGAGAGCTCACCTAGAGCTCACCATTTAACTATTTAAGCTTTAGCCTCAGAGGTTTGCCCACAGTCCTCTCTCTAAGATTAAGGCCAAGAATGCTCCACCAGCAACTCTCTCACTTCTCCCACCTTTTTGAATGTTTCTTCCAGCCTCTTCCTGGAACAGTTGCTATCTTTTTCCCCTTCCTTTAACGTGGGGAAGAGTTGTGGGTGGGCAATGCCCTTGTGATACTCAGTTGTTCATTCACAACCCATCCTTTCTTGCACACTCACCCAGAAGATGAGCTCACACATACCCACAGCGTCAGCTACCGAAGGCCTGCTTTAGGCTGAGCCTCAGCCACTCCCAAATCTCTTTCTCGCTGGCCCATCTCTCTCTTGGGACCTTTAGATCCAGCCTTCTAATACTGATATACCAGAAATTGCAAATCCAAACTCCCCTAGGGCCAGGAAGGTAGCATTAAATGCAGGAAATATGACAAATGATTCCCTACTCAAGTGTCCAAGATACAATTAGGCAGTGGTTCTCAAACTGGTCCCTACTAGCAACAGCAGCAGCAGCTGGGAACTTGTTAGAAATGCAAACCCCCAGATTTATCGATTCAGAACAACTGTACTAGGAAGTGTTGGGGATTGTGGCAAAATGGGGAGTGCACACCCTGTTTAAAAGGGGCAGCTCGCCTGGTGGTTCAGTGGGGTGAGCGACCAACTCTTGATTTCAGCTCAGGCCATGATCCCAAGGTCATCGGATTGAGCCCCACATCAAGCTCTATGCTGAGCATGGAGCCTGTTTGAGATTCTCTCTCTCTCTCTCTCTCTCTCTCTCTCTCTCTGTCTCTCTACCCCCCATCCCCACTTGTGCTCTCTCTCTCTCTAAAATAAAAAATAATAATAAAATAAAATCTTAAAAGGGGCAGCCATCACTGGGCTTCAGCCATATGGGAATGGATTTTATGTGTCCCTCATTGGCTAATTCTAAATTCTAGTACCTAAAAAGATATTCAAAGACCTTTATGAACTGTTTTCAAACCAGCTTTCTAGCTGCATCTCCCACTTACAATATTACTTACTGTGCACACATTCATATCTCTGGCATATTTATTTATAGGCCCTGTTTTTAAGCGCTTTATAAAGAATAACTCATGTAGGGGTGCCTGGGTGGCTCAGCTGGTTAAGCATCCGGCTCTTAATTTTGGCTCAGGTCATGATTTCACAGTTCGTGAGATCGAGCCCCACGACAGGCTCTGTGCTAACAACGCAGAGCCTGCTTGGCATTCTCTCTCCCTCTCTCCCTGCCCCTCCCCCGCCTGTGCTTGCATATGTGCGCTCTCACTCTCTCAAAATAAATAAACAAGCATTTAAAAAAGAATAACCCCTGTAGGGGCGCCTGGGTGGCTCAGTCGGTTAAGCATCCGACTTCGCCTCAGGTCATGATCTCACGGTCCGTGAGTTCGAGCCCCGCGTCGGGCTCTGTGCTGACGCCTCAGAGCCTGGATCCTGTTTCAGATTCTGTGTCTCCCTCTCTCTCTGACCCTTCCCCATTCATGCTCTGTCTCTCTCTGTCTCAAAAATAAATAAACATTAAAAAAATAAAATAAAATATAAAAGAATAACCCCTGTAATCCTCAGGACAAGCCCTCAAGGGGGTACTAATATTATCCAAACCACAAAGAAGTAAAGAAGTTTGCCCCAGACGCAAGAGGCAAGATCCAGACCTATGCAGCCTGGTTACGGAGTCTGACCTCTTAGCCACTATCATGCTGCCTATTGGTAGAGATGGACCTGCACCACATCCTCCTGCTCCCACTGCCCGTGAATGAACGCATGCTTCAAGGCTTTCCTCACACCTGACAGCCACCATAAATCCCTCCCAGGCTCACAGTCAGAACTCCCTGCCCCTCCCCTGGGCTCCCAGAGCAGGGTGTACACTCCTTTGGGCACCTGGCCACGCTCCGGTCTGTACTGGTGTGGCTGTGCAAATCTGTCATCAGCAAATGACTCCTGAGCCCCTATTAAGTGCCAGGCACCATGACTGGCACTCAGAATTGATGGCGACCCAGGCAACAGTCCCTCCGTTGTTAATGAAACCAGTTAGCAGTTCTGGAAGTGTGTGCTCCACACAGTTATAAGGCTCGCCATGCACTATCCCACTTAGTTCTCACTACAACCCAGGGTACAAATGAAGAAACTTAGAGGTGACCCAAGAGGGCAAATGACTTTCCCACACTCATACAACTAGAAAATGACAGTGTCTGCCTCCAGAGTTCTCTAGAATGACAGAAAAATACACAAAAATTACCCTACAGACTGGTAAGTGCCAGGGTAGGAGCTAGGACAGGGTGCAGTGGGTGTACCAAGGAGAGGCCATACCAGGACATTCCTGTCTCCCTTCTCCCCCTCTTCTCCCCCAGCTATAAGGTCCCCCAGGGCTTATTCATATCTGTTGTATTCTAACCCCTAGCATATTACTTGTACTCCAGCTTGCTATTCACCTGAACAGAACTGTCAAAGTTTCTGTGTACCAGGCACTGTGCCAGCCTTGCTATTTCTACCCATTATACAACCTTGTACGTAGCTCTGATCTGCCTCATCTGACAAATGTAGAAACTGAGGCTCAGAAAAGCTAAGAGACCTGCCCCAACTCACTCAACTGTTAAATTTGAAGCCAAAATTCGAATCAGATTCTGACTCCAAAGCTTTGGAGTTATGCCAAACTACCTCCCAATGACGATGATGATGATGGCACATAGATTACTTCCCATCATGGAAATGACAGTACCTGAGATCTCTTGTCCAATCTCCGAGAACAGAAAGATTTTACAGGAAATCACAAGAGGATCAGTGCCGGAGGCTCGAAATTTTCTCTGTATCTCCACAGAGAGTAGCTGAACACGACTCAACTCCACAGCTTGCATCCAGATTGGGATGGCAGGAGACAAAGCCAAATAAGAGTGCTGCGGGTTACCTGGAAACCACACACCCCCGACAGGCAGGAACACAGTGCTTTCTCCAGACTGAGTTATCAGCAGACAGCTTTCCCCACATCTGGAAATAGAAACACAAGGCAGAAATGACTTGCTGTCATTACGAAATCTGAAGCCATGTTAACCATCTCTAGATGTTTTGATGGGATCCCAGGAAACTTCCAATCCTAGATCAATGCCATGCATTAGTGGACCCCAAAGAATGCTATTTATGCTAACATTCCAAGGTTGCTTCATTACTGAAGAGATGGTTTCTACCTGGGGCAATCCCACAGCCAAGAAAGAAAGCTTTCTTGCCTTGCACACCCACCGTGATGAGGTGCTCACCACTTCACGAGGCAGCCATCCCACGGAGGAACAACTCCTGAAGACTTTACGGTTCTTCTGAAACCTGCCCACCTATAATCTGTCAAAGATAACTTGCACAAAATCAATCAAATGGCTGATTCTAATACAAATTGACAGCTAGACTATACCACTGCTGCTGCCACCTTACTGTCTCTTCTGCTCCTTCAAGAACACAGCCAAGAGGAGCTGTTAGAGTCAAGGTGCCCTGGCTCCTGAGCCACCTTCAGCAGTACACGCCCTGGGAAGCCCAGACATGTCATTAGCGCTCACTGTTATGGCTGCCAAGGAAACCCTCACACAGTTTGCAAACAAGCTATGCTCACACCAAAAACGAGAGAGCCCTGGGGATCCCAAAGGAGATGAGAGTGACTCAAGAGCTCTTCTGGAACACTATCATTACAGATCTTAGCCTTATTCCCTGATTCTGTTGTTTTCTAAAGAAAGGTGTACCTTTCCCACTCCCTCTTGCCCTTCCTGGGGTCTGCACCCACTCCCAGAACCAGCAAGTAGCGAACCGCTCTCTCCCTTACAGCTGGCTTCCATTCCCAGGAACTTTAAGGAGGTAGTTTTCTATCTTTATTCTTTAGTGTAGTTGACACACAATGTTACATTAGTTTCAGGTGTACAACCTAGCGATTTGACAAGTTTATCCATTATGCTATGTTCACAAACATAGCATACATAGTAGCTACATACAAACATAGTAGCTACTACCTGTCCCATTCCATCGCTACTACAGTATCACTGACTGTATCCCTTATGCTCTGCTTTTTATTCTGTTGACTTACTCCGTAACTGGAAGCCTGTATTTCCCTCTAAGGAGGCATTTTTTAAAAACGGCACCAATAGTTTTGTCAAAAACCTCTCTTAGGTTTTTACCACAGCAGCATTTTCTTTAAAATAAAAATTGGGAGGGCGCCTGGGTGGCTCAGTCACTTAATTGTCAGACTTAGGCTCAGGTCATGATCTCGAGGTTCATGAGTTCCAGCCCCGCATCAGGCTCTCTGCTGACAGCTCAGAGCCTGGAGCCTGCTTTGGATTCCGTGTCTCCCTTTCTCTCTGCCTCTACCCCGCTCTCTCTCTCTCTCTCTCAAATAAATAAACATGAAAAAAATTTTAATAAAATGAAAATTGGGGGAAGGGCTTTGACTGGCCTTGCTTAGGAGTATTTTAGGGAGGAAGACTACAAACCGACATGACCTATCTTCCTAGGTACAGAATTGTCAAAACTCACTACTGCTTTTCACATCTAAAAGAATACCAGTTCAGAATATACTGACGCTTTCTTTCCCATGGAGCCCCCACAGAAACCCCCCTAGAGGCGCAAGGCCTAGGTACAGCTGGCATTGCAGGTAGTCAACCCTGCTAACCAGGACTGGCCCTTTACAAAAGGGGCCTGCCAGAGGGTTCGGAACAGCCCACCAAGTTGCCCCCTTCCCTGCTCCTGTCAGTGTCCACTGAGCCACAGGCCTTTTGACCAAACCCCAGCTCTGTGGCAGAAGCCAGTTACATTCCACAAAGGAATTCAGGCTTCTGTTCCCAACCTGAAGCATATACACCTCTGTGGGACCATTTTATCAAGTTGGACAGTATCCAAAAGTATCTCCACATGAGGAAGATGTCTCTAGACCCCTGGTGCTGACAGAGACAGGAAAAAAAAGACTGTTTATCAACCACTTGACTGTAGGACTGGCCTTCTGTAAGTGGGGTTGTTCTCACTGGCCAGTCCTCAGCTCCAGGGGGACAGAAGGAAGTGATGAGGGACCCTGACAGAGGAGGGAGACCACCCACTCTGTCTGCAGATGAAAAGTGTGAGAGGCCACAGTGAAAGCACCTCACTCACCAGGCTTCTCTTCCAAGTGCTGTGCTGTTAGAAATCAAATTCCATGAACAATGGAGGGGCAGGTAGGGGCCGGGCCCTTAGGGGTGCTGGGTGAAGGCTAGCCCCTGTCCAAGCCCTCCAGACCCCCTTCTGGATCCTTGTTCCGTCCTGTACAAAGCAAGTCTCCCCTGGACTTTATCTGCATCGACTTCAAAAGGAAAATACCATTGTGCTGCCTCCTGCTAAACTCCAGCCCCAGAGCACAAGAGGGACAAACCAAGATGCCAATGTGTTTGTTTTTAAATCACCTCATTATCAAAAGATCCCCCTTTACCTGCAGAACTCAGAGCATCAAGCCCCCCCAAACCATTTTACTTTTTTCAAAAAGTAAGCATCCAAGTCTGTCCACCCAGGGAAGCCCAGTCCTGGGGGTGCAGTCACTCCTGCTTCCCTCCCGGGGTACCTCGGTCCAGGGCAGGCCGAGAGAGCTGGATTTGGGGGCCCACGCGGGGCGCAGGAAGCGGCGGTCCAGAGACCCAGCTCCGCCGGCTGGTCCCCTGCGGGGCGTCGCTAATGTTTAACCTCCGGCAGCCCGCGGCATCCACAGCTCGGACGGCGAGGGCGCTCCCCACCCGCACCCCTCCCGAGCCGAATTCCTGCCATAGTTTTCCCACGCAGCCCCGCTCTCCTGGGGGCCGCCGGAGCCGGCAGAGCTCCGGAGGTGCGGGCTCCCCAGCTCGGCCCCAGCCCCGGCCCCGCCTCCCGGCTCGCTCCACCGCCCCGACCTCCCGGGGGCCGTTCCCGGAACGCTCGCCGCCGCGCGGCCGGGGATGCTCCCCCAGCGTCGTGGAGCCCGGACGCCCTCCCCGGCGGGCACAGAACCGGCCGCCCACCCCCGTGCAGCCGACCTGCGGGCCCGCGGGCGACAGAGCCTTCTGTACCAGCAGCCGGAGGCCCCCGGGTCTCCGACGCCTCGCGCTCTCGAGACTGCCTCCCCACCCCACCCAGACGGGGGTGGAGCTTCTCCCATCCCCCTCCCCCCGGGACGAGCTATTTTTAGGTTGTTACGGAGAAGGGAAGGAGGGAATGCCACGTTTAATCCGTTGCGAAAATCCAGGATCCAAGAGAATGGCTCCCAGGCCTTACTGAGAGGGCGGCCGCGTGGAGCCCAGGGAGGCTGGACGTGCTCCGGTCTACACAGCCACCCACCCACGCCACCACCACCACCACCACCACCACGAACAACAACAACAACAACAACAACAACAACAACAAAGGCTGTTCTGCTGAAAAGCCGGAGCAGTTGCAGAGCTAGTCCATATGGCGAGCAACCCACAACCCCCAACCTTCTAGCTTGTCCTGTGGATCTGCCTCTGAAACCCAGGACCCAAGAACTCTTTCTCCCCTGATATGGTCCCCCATCCCTAGCCAGTCATTGCTTTACTGAGACTCAGATTTCTGGCTTTTTTTTTTTAAAGGTCTTCCTCCCGTTCCAGTCTCAATCTGCAAACGTGTATGGCAACAAGTGTTGGCAAGGATGTGAGAAATTGGAGCCCCTACCCCTCCTTTCATTGCTGGTGGGAATATAAAATGGTACAGCTGCTGTGAAAAAGAGAATGGTGAGTCCTCAAAGAATTGAAAATAAAATTAGCATATGATCTGACGATTCCATTTCTGGGTAAATACTCAAAAGAATTAAAACAGGGACTAAAACAGATACTTGTACGTTCCTGTTCATAACAGCATTATTCACAACAGCCGAAAGGTGTAAACAACTCAAGGGTCCGTTAACATATAAATGGATAAACAAAATGTAGTACATACATACGATGAACTGTTATTCAGTCTTAAAACATAATGAAGGACTGATACATGCCCCACTCTGAATAAACCTTGGAAATACTACGCTAGGTGAGATAAACCAGATGCAAAAGGAGAAATGTTATATAATTGCACTTACACAAGATAACTAGAATAGTCAAATTCATGGAGCTATTCCAGAAAGTAGAATAGTGGTTACCAGGGGCTGGGGCGGGGGTTGTAGGGAATAGGGAGTTGTTGTTTAATGGGTACAGTTTCAATTTGGAATGATGGAGAAGTTCTAGAGATGGATAGTGGGGTTGGTTGAATGTACTTAATGCCACTGAATTGTACATTTGAAAATGGTTAAAAGGGTAGATTTTATGGCATATATATATTTTACCACAATTTTTTAAATGGAAAAAAAAGAACTGGCTGGCCAGGACCAAGGCCAAGTAGGGATGTCTGTAAGCCATCTACTCTGATGGGGAATCTTGTTCCTCCTCTTCCTCTTGGCCAGGGCACACTTTTCACTCCAGGAGTTCCTGCCACCTACTAGAGGTGAGACAAAGACACAGGCTTTAGGGTCAAAGACACAACAACATCCTAGAAGAAAGCACAGGCAATAATTTCTCTGACATCAGCTGTATCAGCATTTTCTAGGTATGTCTCCTGTGGCAAGGGAAACAAAAGAAAAAATAAACTATTGGGACTATGTCAAAATAAAAATCTTCACAGTGAGAGAAACAATCAACAAAACTAAAAGGCAACCTACCGAATAGAAGATATTTGCAAATGATGTATTCAATAAAGAGTTAGTATCCACAATATATAAAGAACTGATAAAACTCAACACACAAGTAAATCATCCAATTAAAAAATGGGCAGGGGACAACTGGGTGGCTCAGTCTGTTGAGTGTCCAACTTTGGCTCAGGTCATGATCTCATGGTTCGTGAGTTCAAGCCCTGCATCCAGCTCTCCGCTGCCAGTGCACAGCCCACTTTAGATCCTCTGTCTCCCTCTCTCTCTGCCCCTTGCCCGCGTTGTCTCTCTCTCTCAAAAATAAATAAACGTTTAAAAATTTTTAAAAAATCATAAAAATATAAAAACCAACAGGTGGCATAACAATTCTTTTAAAAAATGGGCAAAAATATCAACAGACATTTCTCCAAAGAAGACATACAGATAGCCAACAGACACATCAAAAGATGCTCAATGTCACTTACCATCAGGGAAATGCAAAGCAAAACTACAAAGAGATACCATTTCACACCTGTCCAAATGGCTAAAATCAAACACACAAGAAACAAGTGTTGGCGAGGATATGGAGAAAAAAGGAACCCTTGTGCACTGTTGGTGGGAATGCAAACTGGTACAGCCACTCTGGAAAACCGTATGGAGTTTCTTCAAAAAGTTAAAAGTAGAAATACCCTATGATCCAGTAATCACACTACTGGGTATTTACCCCCAAAAAATACACAAACACTAATTCAAAGGGAATTATGCACCTCTGTGTTTATTGCAGCATTATTTACAATAGCCAAATTATGGAAGCAGCCCAAATGCCATCAACAGATGAATGGATAAAGAAGAGGTGGCGGACACACACAAATACACACAAATACACACACACACACACACACACGCAATGGAATATCACTCAGCCATTAAAAAAGAATGAAATCTTGCCATTTACAACAACAAGGATGGAGCTAGGGAGAATAATGACAAGCAAAATAAGTCAGAAAAAGAAAAATACCATATGATTTCACTCATATGTGGAATTTAAGAAACAAAACAAATTGGGGCACCTGGGTGTCTCTTGGTTAAGCGTCATACTTCTAACTTCATCTCAGGTCATGATCTCACAGTTGGTGAGTTCGAGCCCCATGTCAGGCTCGCTGCTATCAGCATGGAGCCTGCTTTGGATCCTCTGTCCCCCCTCTCTCTGCCCTTCCCCCTGCTCATGCTCTCTCTCTCTCTCTCTTTCTCAAAAAAAAGAAAGAAATATTAAAAAGATAAGCATAGGGGGGCACCTGGGTGGCTCAGTCGGTTAAGCGTCCGACTTCAGCTCAGGTCACGATCTCGCGGTCCATGAGTTCGAGCCCCGCGTCGGGCTCTGGGCTGATGGCTCAGAGCCTGGAGTCTGCTTCCGATTCTGTGTCTCCCTCTCTCTCTGCCCCTCCCCCGTTCATGCTCTGTCTCTCTCTGTCTCAAAAATAAATAAAACGTTAAAAAAAATTAAAAAAAAAAAAGATAAGCATAGGACACCCTGTAAAAAATGAGAAACAAAACAAATAAGCAAAGGAAAAAAGAGAGAGAGAGACAAAGGCAAACCCAGAAACAGGCTGTTAACTATATAGAACAAACTGATGGTTACCAGAGAAGAGAGGATGGGGGATGGGTGAAATAGGTGATGGGGATTAGGGAATGCACTTGTGATGAGCACTGGGCGATGTATGGAATTTTTGGATCACTATATTGTACACCTGAAACTAATATAACATTGTGTGTTAACTATACTGGAATTAAACATTTTAAATGATGCATTTACATTTCCACATTCCCAAACTATGTAACCCTGGAAAAGTCACTTTACCCTTCTGTAAAATGGGGAAAATAAACTCTGTCTAGCAGGGTCATTATGAGAACCAAATTAGCTAAGCCATCTCTAGGCTTAGCCCAGGGCCTTGCAGTCAGTGATGTGCCCTCTAGAGTTCATACAAATGTGAAATCTGTGGGGGCTTGGAAAATTTGTTTCTCAGTTCTCTTCCCACTGGATCCCTGAAGTATGCAGAAAGGAGCTCTGGCAGTACTCGTGTGTGTTTGTATGTGTCATTTACACCAGCCTCAATTCCCCTTTGTGTAACTGGGGTACCCTCCTTTGCAGGGTTGTTGTGAGAAAGTGAACTTGACATACAGCCTCATCTACCTTGTCAGTAATTCCAAAAGCTAAAACTGTCTTCGGCTGACCAAGACTTCCCATGCATGGAACCTTCACATCCTTCCCCTACTGGGCCACATTTCAACATTCGATACAGCCAAGAATTAGTGAGTGCCTCCTATGTGCTCTATTTTAGGTTCCGAAGAATACCAAGAGGGTGGGTTCTGAATACCTGCGGTTCTCATCTGGCCCCATAGCCTCTCACCCCTTCCTCAGGCCAGTGACAGACACCCGCTCTCTGACTCAGTGCAGACACCATCACAACTGGTCTCCTTCCTACACTTAGGGATGTGACAGGAGGCAGTGGGACCGACTGCTGACTGAAGGTGGACTTTAGACCCTAGGCAGCCCACCATGGGAGTGCTCTCTGCTGTCAACTGTTGGCATCACACCTCATAAGCCAGCTCCAGAGCCAGCTCTAGCTTCCAGAAGGGCATCTGAGGTGTATGGGACAGATCTCCCAATGCCCGGATGCTGGCCGCAAATGGTAACTGAGGTAATTAGGTCAAAAATATGTTGTTGGGTTTTCACAGTGGTGATGGATGGATTGACAGGTATATAGTCAAAATGAGATTTTACATAAAAATCTGGTTTGCTGATTTCTCTTGAAAAATCTGAGGACCTTGCAACAAGTGGCCTGCACTCTGACATGTCAAGAACTGGCTGAAGCTCGGGCTTCAAACCTCTTCCTTGGGCACAAACTATACTCTAGCACATTCCCTGAAAAAATCACCTTAAAGGCCATAGATGCACTTACAAAAGAGATCTCCTTTCTCAGGAAAAAAAAATTGTTCTTTCCTGCAAAATGAAAAATGCAGCATCAGTCTAACCAGGACCCTCTGTGCGTCTAGAAACAAACCCAAGGCATGGCAAGCTGGGAGAAACTGAAAAAAATTACACTAAAATAATAAAATGTTTGTGTCCTTAATATACAAAGGGTGGTTATAAATCAATAAGAAATAGAAAGGGGTGCCTGGGTGGCTCAGTAGGTTAAGCGTCCAACTTTGGCTCAGATCATGATCTCACAGTTCGTGGGTTTGAGCCCCAGGTCGGACTCTGTGCTGACAGCTCAGAGCCTGGAGTCTGCTTCAGATTCTGTGTCTCCCTCTCTCTCTGCTCCTCCCCCACCTCTCTCTCTCTCTCTCAAAAATAAATAGATTGGGGCACCTGGATGGTTCAGTTGGTTAAGCATCCGACTTCAGCTCAGGTCCTGATCTTCCGCTTCGTGGGTTTGAGCCCAATGTTGGGCTCTGTGCTGACAGCTCAAAGCCTGGAGCTTGCTTCAGATTATGTGTCTCCCTCCCCCACTCATTCTCTCTCTGTCTCTTTCTCTGTCTCTCTCTCTCTGTCTCTTTCTCTCTCTCTCTCTCTCAAAAATGAATAAATGTTAAAAAACATTCATATGTTGAAATCCTAACCCTCAATGTGATAATATTAGAAAGTGGGGCCTTTGGGAGGTAATTAGGTCATGAGGGTGAAGCCCTCATGAGTGGGATTAGTTTCTCTATAAAAAGGACCCCAGAGAGCTCCCTTGACCTCCTCCCCTATACGAGAATTCTACAATTAAAGTGCCCTCTGCCACCAGAAGAAGATCCTTACTAGAACCTGACTGTGCTGGCACCCTAATCTTGGACTACCAGCCTCCAGAACTGTGAAAAATAAATTTCTGTTGTTTATAAACCACCCAGTCAGTGGTACTTTGTTACTGCAGCCCAAACTGACTAAGACAGAACCATGTCTGCTTGATCCAGCAGTATTTTCAGCAACTAAATCAGTGCTTGGCACACAGAAGGGGCTTGGTTAATATTCATTGACTGAATTCACTAATGAATATCAAAGTCAGGATATCAAGACTCTTTGGCCCAAGATCAGAAATCAAGACTCTTTGTCCCTGGTCCATTCTGCTGAAATTAATCTAACAGAAGTAAATTTAACAGGTAGCAAAACTGTTAGCTGCCTCTCCTAACACCCATTTTCTTCTCTTCCTCCTTAAATTTTTCAGCATCTCTTGCAGTGAGTGAGTGAGATGTAAAGGCAAGTGTTACACAGTACTTATAGGAAGTTTTCATAAAATAAAGGAGGGGTACGTTCCTCCTTCCTTCATCCTGCTGCCTGAAATGCAGACATAATGGGCTGGATACCAAGCAGCCATATAGACCAGGGGCTATGGACGCTAAGGATAACAAACAAGAAAGATGCAAGAAACCTGGGTCCCCAGTGACCACAGTGACCACACCCCTGCCTCTGAATTGCCTGCCTTCAGACTTCTTTTACATGAGAGAGAAATAAGCTTTTATATATATATATATATATATATATATATATATATTTTTTTTTTTTTTTGGGACAGAGAGAGACAGAGCATGAACGGGGGAGGGGCAGAGAGAGAGGGAGACACAGAATCGGAAACAGGCTCCAGGCTCCGAGCCATCAGCCCAGAGCCTGACGCGGGGCTCGAACCCACAGACCGCGAGATCGTGACCTGGCTGAAGTCGGACGCCCAACCGACTGAGCCACCCAGGCGCCCCTAAGCTTTTATATTTTATACACCAATGGTCTTTGGGATTTTTGTATTATAGACAGAGAAAGCTGAGCTTAAGCGATACGTGAGTAAACCCCTCCACCCCTGGGGAACGTGGACATGAGCTGCACGCTGGCACTCCAGGAACCAGTTCTATAACATAGAGCCAGTGTGGGCTCTATTTGTTACCTGGACCCACCTCCCCAGTCACTGATCCCTCTGGGCTTTGAATCAGGTCCCTGTAAGTCCTGGGACAGTGCTTACGGCAGAGATTTTCCACCAGCGTGTTGCTCCCTCTAACCACAGTCCTTCCTTCGTTGTTCATGTAGTTCCACAGATGCAGGGCGTAGGAGTCATTGAAGCTCAGGTCTTTGTCCCAGACTTCATAGTAGCGCCTCCACTCTGGATAGGAGATGGGGTAAAATCTCTGAGGGTGTAGGAAGGACAGGTTCAAACACCTGAAATCACTCACCTCCTGGAAGTCTCTAAGTTTGCACCACAGTCTCAACATCCTCGTCATCAAACTGGGACCCTGGTTGCCCCAAATGTCTGAATTGTAGTGTTCGACAAAGTTTTCCATGCACTCCCACAGGAAAGGGTGGTGGGGGAGGAATCCAAACACCCCGTTACTAGAGTACTGAGAAGACTGTGCAGCCAGAAAGTTCTCCTCAGGGATGGGCCGGATGGAGATGACATCGGTGTCCATGTAGATGCCCCCATATTTCCAGATGATGGCCAGGCGGGACGCATCTGAGCTGACGTGGAGCCAGTTGCTCTCCACACTGGCATTGATCTGCAGGAACACGTGCAAATCAGCCACAGCAGCAGGAGAAAAAGGAAGGGTGTCACAACGTGAGGCCAGCCCACGGTAGCTGAGGACAAGGAAGCAAGCCAGCTTCTCGAAAATCTGCTTACAAAAGCCCAATTTTACAAATTGACCAAACTTACCTCCACCCCAAAATTTGCCTGTAAGTGAAAAGTTTACAGCAACCAGTGTCAATGGGAAGACTTTGCAAGCTTTTAAAGAATTCATGAATTTGGTTTTTGTTTGTTTTTAATTAAAGCAGTAGAATGGTAAAGAAGAAACCCTGAAGGGATTTCACAATAAACCATATGAGCCATTTTCAGCAGGGTGTAGTTTAACCACAAATATGAAACTGTGAAGCAGGAATTTTTTGAGTCCTAGAAATGCTAAAAACTAATAAAGAAAAAGTAAACTAGGAAACTATAGAATAGATCAATATGTATGCTTCTTGAGAAATTGGTAAAAGAATCTTAAAATGCATGCATGCCTTCTTTCACTAATTATTTCCTTTAATGATATTCATTGAGGCCCTTATTTCCTTTAAAAAAAATTTTTTTTTAACATTTAGTTATTTTTGAGAGCCAGAGAGAGAGCACAAGTGGGGGAGGGGCAGAGAGAGAGAGAGAGCCAAAATTGGAAGCAGGCTCCAGGCTCTGAGCTGTCAGCACAGAGCCCGACGTGGGGCTCAGGCCCACGAAGTGTGAGATCATAACCTGGGCCGAAGTCAGACACTTAACCAATTGAGCCACCCAGGCACCCCATTGAGGGCCTACTTTCAATGTGCCAAGCTCTGTTATAGCTGCTAGGGAGAGAGCAATGAACAGACAGACAAAAAATCCCTACCTGGAGGAGATAGACGATAAATAAATCAATATATAATATGTTAGGTGTTCACAAGGACTATGAAGGAAAAACAGCTGGGTGAAGAGGATATGAAAGGAGCAGGGTGGAACACTATCTTACCTTGGGTTTCAGCAAGCTCAAGGGCCCTGAGGTAGGAATACAATCACTGTGTGCAGAAACAGAGAGCAGAGTAGTGTGGCCAAAGCAGGGCAGTGAAGGACGGGTAGGAGATGAGAGCAGAGAGGGGTGGGTGGAGAGGGAGGATGCATCACGTAGACTGGAGTTATCTGAAGACTGAAATTACTTGAAGGTTTAGAAGAAAGGAGTGATGTGACCTGACTCAGTCTTGAAAGGGTCCTCTGTGGAAAACAGACAGGGGCAGGGCTTGGGAGGCAACAAGGGCAGAAACACAGAGGCAGGTTAGGAGGGCAGATGAAATGGTCAGATCCTAGGCACACGGTAAAGATGAAGAGGGTCAGGGTGTGGATGGATTGGATGTGGAGGGGGAGAGAGGAGTCGAGGATGACTGCAAATGCTAAAAAAGGGAGCAAAGCAGAAAGTGACTCTAAAAAGAATAAAAAACAATCATTATAAATGGCAATAAAAACTAATCACTATAGACAGCAACCTTCTCAAATGGAATGCTAAAAGTTTGAATAGAGAAAACAAAATAGATTTTTCTGGATTGAAACATATTGATTAAAAGATTGAAATAGAGACAACTGGATGACCCTAACACTTGATCTCAGCTCAAGTCTTCATCTCAGGGTTGTGAGTTCAAGCCCCATGCTGGGCTCCACACAGGGCATGGAGCCTACTTAAATAAATAAATAAATAAATAAATAAATAAATAATTTTTTTAAATGAATTTTGAGAGAGAAAGAGAAACACTAGCAAGGGAAGGGCAGAGAGAGAGGGGGACAGAGGATCTAAAGTGGGCTCCACACTGACAGCAGTGAGCACCATGTGGGGCTCAAACCAATGAACCATCAGATCATGACCTAAGCTGAAGTCAGACGCTCAACTGACTAAGCCACCCAGGCGCCCCAATAAATGAATTAAAAGTAAAGAAAGATTGAACATAAACATTTGGCATTTGACAAGGTAAACATTCATTTTTTTTTAGTTTATTTATTTATTTAGAAAGAGAAGGAGAGAGTGTGCCTGGGTAAGGGGCATAGAGAGAGGGAAAGAGAGAGAATCTCAAGCAGGCTTCGCACTACACTGTCAGGACAGAGCCCAACGTGGGCATGAACCAGGAGATTATGACCTGAGCCGAAAACAGGAGTCAGACGCTTAACTGAGTCACCCAGGTGCCCTGACAAAATAGACATTATTTATTTATTTATTATTTATTTATTTATCTACTTATTTATTTTTTAATAAACATTCTTTAAAACTCTGCTAAAGGGAGGCACCTGGATTGCTCATTGGTTAAGCATCCAACTTCGACTCAGGTCATGATCTCACAGTTGGTGAGTTTGAGCCCCGAGTCAGGCTCTGTGCTGACAGCTCAGAGCCTAGAGCCTGCTTCAGATTCTGTGTGTGTGTGTGTGTGTGTGTGTGTGTGTGTGTGTGTCTGCCCCACCCCACTCATACTCTATCTCTCTCTCTCTCTCTCAAAAATAAATAAACGTTTAAAAAAAACACTTAAAAAAAAAACTCTGCTATGGGTGGCTCATTTGGTTAAGCATCTGACTTTGGCTCAGGTCATGATCTCACAGTTCATGAGTTTGAGCCCCACATCCAGCTCTGTGCTGACAGCTCAGAGCCTGGAGCCTGCTTCAGATTCTGTGTCTCCCTCTCTGTCTCTGTCCCTTCCCCACTCACACTCTGTCTCCCTCTCTCTCTCTCTCTCAAAAATAAACATTAAACAAAAAAAATTTCTTATTTAAAAAAATCATTGCTATAAAGCCAAATGAAGGCAAGATAATTAATACTTTGCAGGAATCTTTACACAAATTGTTAACATCACAAAATTGTATACAATTGCTGAAAACCTCATAAATAATAACAGCCAAAATTTATCAAAAACTGTTCCAAGCTCTTTATAATCTACACAAATGCTCAAAGACTGATATTATGATTATTCCCATTTTTCAAGTTAAGAGATAAAAGAAACAAGAAATTCAGTAATTTGTCCAAAGTGAGAGAGGCAGAGGCTGAATTTGAACCCAGCCAGTCTGGCTCCAGAGATCCACTCATTCAAAAAAAAAAAATAAGGTTTTGGTAAAAATAAGTAAAATTGATCATTTGGTAAATTGGTGAGTGTTAGTGAACAGATACATAGGATATCAAAAGCCACACGAAATCACAGGAGGAAGAAGCCTGCCTTTTTGTGGGCATTGGACTAAATCTACCTAAAACACAAAAGCTCCCACAGGGGTGAGCTCCAGGAAGGGGATTAGGATTCTGACTGCTCATCCCCTTCCTACCCCACAGTACGCAACCCCAGACATCTTTAAAGGCTACAGTTGCCAAATCAGTGCAGCAAACCAGCAAGTGATGGCACATTAGGTCATCCCCAATGGAGCAGAACATGCCACAGACCAGCACCCCAAAATTATCATGGTGTGATCACTGCAGATGCATGGCTTAGTGCAGTACCCTGCGGGCTCAGATGGGGCAGACACTTAAGGGTTCTGTGTCCCAGGGCCCACCTTGTTCCTAAAATTCAACCTTATAAAATTGAGGTACAGCTCAGAAGACCCAGGCTGTGCTCTATGAAACATCAGCTCTAAGAAAACATTTATGTCCTACTGAAAGAGGTGTTCATGCTCAAATAAGTTTGGAAGATTCTGGTTGAATCAAATTACCGTTTCTTTAGTTCAGAAGTACAGAGGCTTTAATCTCTTCATGTACGTGATTAGTCCGTGAGGGAAAAATTTTTTTACAGTGTATAATGCAGCATCTCCCCTTACAAAACAATTTGAGCAGAAATTTATTTGTGTAAGGAGCGTAACACAGTTTAGGTAATGTTAGTCTAGCCCAGCTGTGGGGAAAGTAGGCCAACAGACTGCTGTTCTTGTTTAGATCTCCTGGAACACCCTCTAGCAGGCTAGCCCTGAGAGCGACAGGGACCTAGCCAGCATGTCCCCTCCAGGGACCCTCTCTGCTGCCACGGCCTGCCTTCCCAGCCTGTGGCCTGTCCTGCTTCTTCCGAGGGGCCTGCGCTTGTCATCAACTATTTGTTGGGACCCCTGTGCTGGCAGCTGCCGGTAAAATCTCAGTCTGATGAGCTGATTCATCGCCTCCTGATGAGTCTTAATTTGAGACTTGCAGGCTCTTCAGGACAAGAGATGGGCACCCTGGTTATGGAAGTCACATGGAGCCAAAAGTAAAACTGGCCACTTCCCCCACATGCCTGTTGCTTAGTCCAGTAAATGTCTCCAGATGACAGTAAGTAGGCTCAAATGTGTCCTCCACCCAGGAAAGCACACACTCAGTCCCCAGATGAATGAGGCAGGGCATGACAGGAGTTTTCATTTTTTATATATAAATACTGTAGTGGACTGAATAATGGCCACTCAAAGACCCCAGGTCCTACATCCCAGAACCTGTAAATGTTAACGCATTTGAGAAAAGGGTCTTTGCAGATGTGATCACATAAAGGATCTTGAGATGGGGAGATTATCCTGGGTTGTCCTGATTTGGGCCCTAAATGCTATCACAAGTATCCTTTAAAGACAGATGTAAAAATAAAAAAATTAAGAAAACAAAACAAAACAAAAAAACAGCCACATCTTAAACTCACCAAGTTGTGCACATTACATATGTCCAGCTTTTATGTGTCAGTCATTCGTCACTAAAGTGGTGAAAGAAAGAAAGAAAGAAAGAAAGAAAGAAAGAAAGAAAATGTAGAGGGAAAGTTCACACACACAGAGGAAAAGGACATGTGCAGATCTCCACTGGAAGGGTTTTTCCTAAGAGCTTCCTTGGGAACTGGGGCCCTGCCAGCACCTGATTTCCATTCGGTGAAATGGATTTGGCACTTTTGGCCTCCATCACCAAAAAAGAACAAATCTCTGTTGGTTTAGGTCACCAAGTTTGTGGTCATTTGATACAGCAGCTATAGGAAACTAACACAAGTACCACCATAATGGCCTCAATATTGCCACTTGGCCTGCAAAGCCTTAAGTATTCACCGTCTGTCCCCTTTACAAAGTATTTACCATCTGACATTTGGTCTAGCCTATGATTAGAACTTAGAAAGGACTTTACAGGATAAGCAAATGGTATAATTTTGATGCCAACTTTTAAATTACTTTTTTGTTTTTAAAATAATTAAAGCTATACAGAGAAAGACAGATACCATATGTGTTCACTCTTATGTGGATCCTGAGAAACTTAACAGGAACCCATGGGGGAGGGGAAGGAAAAAAAAAAGAGAGAGAGAGAGGTTAGAGCGGGAGAGAGCCAAAGCATAAGAGACACTTAAAAACTGAGAACAAACTGAGGGCTGATGGGGGGTGGGAGGGACGGGAGGGTGGGTGATGGGCATTGAGGAGGGCACCTGTTGGGATGAGCATTGGGTGTTGTATGGAAACCAATTTGACAGTAAATTTCATATATTAAAAAGTAATAATAATAATAATTGTATTTATAAAATTAACTTATTCTCATCACTAAATGCACTCCCAATCCAATCACACTAACACACCTATTATTACTGTGTGTTGTGTATTTTCTTCAGGATTTTTTCTTCCATGTGATTGGGGGGAACGGTGGTACATAGGTAAATCATTACAATTACATTCTAATACAAGTGTATTTATTCCATATTGTGTTGTAGTCTTCATAAGATGTCACGGCTAAAGCCTGCATAGTGGAATCATTGAGTGGTTGTACTATAATTTCCTTAAGCATTATCTGATTGTGGGTCCTCTGTGAGAGAAATATTTAATTGGAATGTTATTTCCTTATTATACTATGTTGCTAAGATGAAGATTACAAAATTCCCAAGAGCTCCTGGCATGTCTTGGTTGTATCTCAATATAACCCAATCTCATATAGCAGCACCCCATCTGATTTTTCATGAGTTCACTATTTACATCATCTTCAAGTTAAATATTGCCTCATTTCCCATTCAAATGCAAAAAAACAGTTTAACACAGATGGGTTTAAATAAGTGAAAAATAAGTGATTATACCCCCATAAAAGTTACCAAAACTCATTCATTAAGAATGGTCTCAAGAGAAGCATAGTTCCTAAGAAATAAGGCTGGAAGCAAAAGACACCAGGCTAGAGATAAAGCTAACTGAAGTCTCTCCTGTTTGTTTGAATCAGGACTCAACCCTGTACAAAGAAGACCAGGGTCTGGGTTCTGGTCCCATCTCTGACACTGAGTCCTTATGCTCAGTTTACCTATTCAAAATATGAGGAGATTGGACTCATTTTTTGTGGTACCTCCCAACACTGACATTCTAAGATTCTCTGAACACTTACATGAGTGTACCATGAACGCAATGGTGTGTCTTCAAACAGCCTTTTCATATCCAAAGGGAAGAGGAAAACATTGTCTATGGCTGAGAGGAGGGAAAAGGCTGGATAAGTGGAGTTTGAGGGCAGCCGTGTGGTGGTGTTGAGACCCTTCATGAAGAACACCACGGGCTTCTCTGGGTAAGTCTTGGCAGCAGATTCCACAGCACAAGAGACCAGAGGCGTTGGCTCCATTCTCTCTGAGGTCTCTATGAACACAATGCCATGCCCATGGCCCAGGAGGGCTTCCAGGTCTTGCTGGGCCTTTTGAGGAGGAAGGCAAGAGAAGAGACAGCTGGACTTCAGGCTGAGCTGGTAGAAGAAGACACAGGCAAGCAGCAGGATGGCCGACAGGAAGAACTGGAGCTCCTTCAGCATGTCTACTCCTCTCTCCCACCTGCTCCTTTAAATCAACACGGCTAATTACAAAAATACATTCTCCAAACCTGATCAAGAGAGCACATAAGAAAATGATGCATGAATATCACTTCTAAGTTTTGATTGTTTAAATCCTCAATGAAATATGATCAAATCAGGTACAATAATATTAACGAGAAAAATGCAGTCACTAGGGTTTATCGGAGGAATTTGAGGACGATTCGAAACAGGAAAATAAGGTAGATACAGGTGGGAAGATGGCGGCGTAGGAGGACGCTGAGCTCACCGCCCTGCTGATCACTTACATTCCACTTACACCTGCCTAAATAACCCAGAAAACCGCCAGAAGACTAGCAGAACAGATTCTCTGGAGCCAAGCGTAGACGAGAGGTCCACAGAAGAGGGTAGGAAGGACGGAGAGGCGGTGCGCGCTACACAGACCGGCGGGAGGGAGCGGGGGGGGGGGGGGGGGAGGGGCAGCCCACCAGCCAAGCAGAGCCCCCGAGTCTGGTTGGCAAAAGCAGAGGGGCCGGACGGAGTGTGTTCTGACAGCAAGCAGGACTTAACATCTGGAAGGTTATAAGTTAACAGCTCTGCTCGGAGAATGGGAAGGCTGGAGGGCAACGGGAGAGAGAGTTGTTGAGGCCTAGACAACAGAGCTCAGCTTGGCGGGGAACAAAGGTGCTCGCCAGCGCCATCTTCCTCACCCATCCCCCGGCCAAAATCCCACAGGGAACCAGTTCCTGCCAAGGAACTTGCTTGCACCACGCAAACACCCAGCACTGTGCTTCTGCGGATCCATCCCTCCGGCGGCGGGTCTGACTCCTTCCCGGTGCTGCAGGGCCCCTCCCAAAGTGGATCACCGAAGGAAAAGCGAGCTGAGCCTGCCCCTCCCGCCCCTGTGCACTTTGCCAATTCACCCCAGCTAATATGCCAGATCCCAGCACCACGAGCCTGGCAGTGTGCAAGTAGCCCAGACGGGCCATGCCACCCCACAGTGAAACCCGCCCCTAGGAGAGGGGAAGAGAAGGTACACACCAGTCTGACTCTGGCCCCAGTGGTAGGCTGGGGGCAGACATGAGGTCTGACTGCAGCCCCGCCCACCAACGCAAGTTTTTCAAGACAGCACAGGGGAAGTGCCTTGCAGTTCCGCACCACTCCAAGGACTATCCAAAATGACCAAACGGAAGAATTCCCCTCAAAAAAACTTCCAGGAAATAACGACAGCTAACGAACTGATCAAAAAGGATTTAAACAATATAACAGAAAGTGAATTTAGAATAATAGTCATAGAATTAATCGCTGGGCTTGAAAACAGTATAGAAGACAGCAGAGAATCTATTGCTACAGAGATCAAGGGACTAAGGAACAGTCAGGAGGAGCTAAAAAATGCTATAAATGAACTGCAAAATAAAATGGAGACAACCACGACTCGGATTGAAGACTCAGAGGAGAGAATAGGTGAACTAGAAGATAAAATTATGGAAAAAGAGGAAGCTGAGAAAAAGAGAGATAAAAAAAATCCAGGAGTATGAGGGGAAAATTAGAGAACTAAGTGATGCACTAAAGAGAAATAATCTACGCATAATTGGTATTCCAGAGGAGGAAGAGAGAGGGAAAGGTGCTGAAGGTATACTTGAAGAAATAATAGCTGAGAACTTCCCTGATCTGGGGAAGGAAAAGGGCACTGAAATCCAAGAGGCACAGAGAACTCCCTTCAGACGTAACTTGAATCGATCTTCTGCACGACATATCATAGTGAAACTGGAAAAATACAAGGATAAAGAGAAAATTCTGCAAGCAGCTAGGGATAAACGTGCTCTAACATATGAAGGGAGACCGATAAGACTCGTGACCAATCTCTCTACTGAAACTTGGCAGGCCAGAAAGCAATGGCAGGAAATCTTCAATGTGATGAACAGAAAAAATATGCAGCCGAGAATCCTTTATCCAACAAGTCTGTCATTTCGAATAGAAGGAGAGATAAAGGTCTTCCCAAACAAACAAAAACTGAAGGAATTCGTCACCACTAAACCAGCCCTACAAGAGATCCTAAGGGGGATCCTGTGAGACAAAGTACCAGAGACATCGCTACAAGCATGAAACCTACGGACATCACAGTGACTCTAAACCCGTATCTTTCTATAATAACACTGAATGTAAATGGACTAAATGTGCCAACCAAAAGACATAGAGTATCAGAATGGATAAAAAAACAAGACCCATCTATTTGCTGTCTACAATAGATTCATTTTAGACCTGAGGACACCTTCAGATTGAAATTGAGGGGATGGAGTACTAATTATCATGCTACTGGAAGTCAAAAGAAAGCTAGAGTAGCCATACTTGTATCAGACAAACTAGACTTTAAATTAAAGATTGTAACAAGAGATGAGGAAGGGCATTATATAATAATTACAGGGTCTATCCATCAGGAAGAGCTAACAATTATAAATGTCTATGCGCTGAATACAGGAGCCCCCAAATATAGAAAACAATTACTCACAAACATAAGCAACCTTATTGATAAGAATGTGGTAATTGCAGGGAACTTTAACACTCCACTTACAGAAATGGATAGATCATCTAGACACATGGTCAATAAAGAAACAAGGGCCCTGAATGATACATTGGATCAGATAGACTTGACAGATATATTTAGAACTCTGCATCCCAAAGCAACAGAATATACTTTCTTCTCGAGTGCACATGGAACATTCTCCAAGATAGATCACATACTGGGTCACAAAACAGCCCTTCATAAGTATACAAAAATTGAGATAATACCATGCATACTTTCAGACCACAATGCTATGAAGCTTGAAATCAACCATAGGAAAAAGTCTGGAAAACCTCCAAAAGCATGGAGGTTAAGGAACACCCTACTAAAGAATGAATGGGTCAACCAGGCAATTAGAGAAGAAATTTAAAAATATATGGAAACAAACGAAAATGAAAATACAACAATCCAAACGCTTTGGGATGCAGCGAAGGCAGTCCTGAGAGGAAAATACATTGCAATCTAGGCCTATCTCAAGAAACAAGAAAAATCCCAAATACAAGATCTAACAGCACACCTAAAGGAAATAGAAGCAGAACAGCAAAGACAGCCTAAACCCAGCAGAAGAAGAGAAATAATAAAGATCAGACCAGAAATAAACAATATAGAATCTAAAAAAACTGTAGAGCAGATCAATGAAACCAAGAGTTGGTTTTTTGAAAAAATAAACAAAATTGACAAACCTCTAGCCATGCTTCTCAAAAAGAAAAGGGAGATGACCCAAATAGATAAAATCATGAATGAAAATGGAATTATTACAACCAATCCCTCAGAGATACAAGCAATTATCAGGGAATATTATGAACAATTATATGCCAACAAACTGGACAACCTGGAAGAAATGGACAAATTCCTAAACACCCACACACATCCAAAACTCAATCAGGAGGAAATAGGAAGCTTGAACAGACCCATAACCAGTGAAGAAATTGAGTCAGTTATCAAAAATCTCCCAACAAATAAAAGTCCAAGACCAGATGGCTTCCCAGGGGAGTTCTACCAGACGTTTAAAGCAGAGATAATACCTATCCTTCTCAAGCTATTCCAAAAAATAGAAAGGGAAGGAAAACTTCCAGACTCATTCTATGAAGCCAGTATTACTTTGATTCCTAAACCAGACAGAGACCCAGTAAAAAAAGGCCAATATCCCTGATGAATATGGATGCAAAAATTCTCAATAAGATACTAGCAAATCGAATTCAACAGCATATAAAAAGAATTATTCACCATGATCAAGTGGGATTCATTCCTGGGCTGCAGGGCTGGCTCAACATTCACAAATCCATCAACGTGATACATCACATTAATAAAAGAAAAGATAAGAACCATATGATCCTGTCAATCGATGCAGAAAAAGCATTTGACAAAATTCAGCATCCTTTCTTAATAAAAACCCTCGAGAAAGTCGGGATAGAAGGAACATACTTAAACATCATAAAAGCCATTTATGAAAAGCCCACAGCTAACATCATCCTCAATGGGGAAAAACTGAGAGCTTTTTCCCTGAGATCAGGAACATGACAGGGATGTCCACTCTCACCGCTGTTGTTTAACATAGTGTGGGAAGTGCTAGCATCAACAATCAGACAACAAAAGGAAATCAAAGGCATCAAAATCGGCAAAGATGAAGTTAAGCTTTCACTTTTTGCAGATGACACTTTTGCAGATGATATTATACATGGAAAATCTGATAGACTCCACCAAAAGTCTGCAAGAACTGATGCATGAATTTAGCAAAGTTGCAGGATACAAAATCAATGTACAGAAATCAGTTGCATTCTTATACACTAATAATGAAGCAACAGAAAGACAAATAAAGAAACTGATCCCATTCACAATTGCACCAAGAAGCATAAAATACCTAGGGATAAATCTAACCAAAGATGTAAAAGATCTGTATGCTGAAAACTATAGAAAGCTTATGAAGGTAATTGAAGAAGATATAAAGAAATGGAAAGACATTCCCTGCTCATGGATCGGAAGAATAAATATTGTCAAAATGTCAATACTACCCAAAGCTATCTACACATTCAATGCAATCCCAATCAAAATTGCACCAGCATTCTTCTCGAAACTAGAACAAGCAATCCTAAAATTCATATGGAACCACAAAAGGCCCCGAATAGCCAAAGTAATTTTGAAGAAGAAGACCAAAGCAGGAGGCATCACAATCCCAGACATTAGCCTCCACTACAAAGCTGTGATCATCAAGACAGCATGGTATTGGCACAAAAATAGACACATAGACCAATGGAATAGAATAGAAACCCCAGAACTAGACTCACAAAAGTATGGCCAACTAATCTTTGACAAAGCAGGAAAGAATATCCAATGGAAAAAAGACAGTCTCTTTAACAAATGGTGCTGGGAGAACTGGACAGCAACATGCAGAAGGTTGAAACTAGACCACTTTCTCACACCATTCACAAAAATAAACTCAAAATGGATAAAGGACCTGAATGTGGGACAGGAAACCATCAAAACCTTAGAGGAGAAAGCAGGAAAAGACCTCTCTGACCTCAGCCGTAGCAATTTCTTACTTGACGCATCCCCAAAGGCAAGGGAATTAAAAGCAAAAATGAACTACTGGGACCTCATGAAGATAAAAAGCTTCTGCACAGCAAAGGAAACAACCAACAAAACTAAAAGGCAACCAACGGAATGGGAAAAGATATTTGCAAATGACATATCAGACAAAGGGCTAGTATCCAAAATCTATAAAGAGCTCACTAAACTCCACACCCAAAAAACAAATAATCCAGTGAAGAAATGGGAAGAAAACATGAATAGACACTTCTCTAAAGAAGACATCCAGATGGCCAACAGGCACATGAAAAGATGCTCAATGTCGCTCCTCATCAGGGAAATACAAATCAAAACCACACTCAGATATCACCTCACGCCAGTCAGAGTGGCCAAAATGAACAAATCAGGAGACTATAGATGCTGGAGAGGATGTGGAGAAATGGGAACCCTCTTACACTGTTGGTGGGAATGCAAATTGGTGCAGCCACTCTGGAAAACAGTGTGGAGGTTCCTCAAAAAATTAAAAATAGATCTACCCTATGACCCAGCAGTAGCACTGCTAGGAATTTATCCAAGGGATACAGGAGTACTGATGCATAGGGGCACTTGTACCCCAATGTTTATAGCAGCACTCTCAACAATAGCCAAATTATGGTAAGAGCCGAAATGTCCATCAACTGATGAATGGATAAAGAAATTATGGTTTATATACACAATGGAGTACTACGTGGCGATGAGAAAGAATGAAATATGGCCTTTTGTAGCAACGTGGATGGAACTGGAGAGTGTGATGCTAAGTGAAATAAGTCATACAGAGAAAGACAGATACCATATGGTTTCACTGTTATGTGGATACTGAGAAACTTAACAGAAACCCATGGGGGAGGGGAAGGAAAAAAAAAAAAAGAGGTTAGAGTGGGAGAGAGCCAAAGTATAAGAGACTTAAAAACTGAGAACAAACTGAGGGTTGATGGGGGGGTGGGGGGAAGGGGAGGGTGGGTGATGGGTATTGAGGAGAACACCTTTTGGGATGAGCACTGGGTGTTGTATGGAAACCAATTTGACAATAAATTTCATATATTGGGGAAAAAAAAACAAGAAAATAATAATTCATTCTTTTAAGTGGCCCATAGAGCAACAGGCATGAAGAGCATCTACACATGAGCTATTGTAGAAATTTCTCTGGGGGCGCCTGGGTGGCTCAGTTGGTTAAGCATCCAACTTCCACTCAGGTCATGATCTCACGGCTCATGGGTTCAAGCCCTGCATCAGGCTCTGTGCTGACAGCTGGGAGCCTGGAGCCTGCTTCAGATTCTGTCTCCGTCTCTCTCTACTGCTCCCGCTCCCCCCTCTCTCTCTCAAATATAAATAAACAATAAAAAATGTATAAAATAAAAAGGAAAGAAAGAAATTTCTCTGAAGTTTACCTCAAGTTGTCTAGTTTCAGTCTGCAGGGCTTCAGAAAAAGGGGCAGTTTTAGTTCTCAGTGATTCCAGGTCAAGAGAATGGGAGAAAACTGGAAACCTTCATTTGGAGAGTCATAGCCAGGCACTTGAGGAAACAAGAAGAATTCAGGATCCAGCCTGATTTTATAGGCAAACAAACATTCAGATTCAGAACTAGAATCTAACATCTATGAAAGGTGTGTTGTTGAAACTTAATTTTTGTCCCTAAAAGCACCCTCATTTCTGTCGAAGGTAGCAAAATTAAAATTAATTCATTTGTAAAATAAGTCCATTTTTTAACAAATTTGTCCTATTTATTTTCATAAACATAGCAAGAATAGTGATTGACCATCTGTTTTTAAAAATGTGCTTTGCTCAAAGTTTTTATAAAGAATTTCACATTGAACTTTTATTTTTCTATATTAAATATAATTTACTGTCAGATTGGTTTCCATACAACACCCAGGGCTCATCCCAACAGGTGCCTCCTCAATGCCCATCACCCACTTTCCCCTCTCCCCCACCCTCCATCCACCCTCAGTTTGTTCTCAGTATTTAAGTCTCTTATGGTTTGCCTCCCTCCCTCTCTGTAACTTCTTTTTTCCCCCTTCCCCTCCCCCATGGTCTTCTGTTAAGTTTCTCAGGATCCACATAAGAGTGAAGACAAATGGTATCTGTCTTTCTCGGTATGACTTATTTCACTTAGCATAACACTCTCCAGTTCCATCCACATTGCTACAAAGGGCCAGATTTCATTCTTTCTCATTGCCCAGTAGTATTCCATTGTGTATGTAAACCACATCTTCTTTATCCATTCGTCAATTGATGGACATTTAGACTCTTCCCATAATTTGGCTATTGTTGAAAGTGCTGCCATAAAATTGGGGTGCAAGTGCCCCTATGCATCAGCACTGCTGTATCCCTCGGGTAAATTCCTAGCAGTGCTATTGCTGGGTCACAGGGTAGATCTATTTTTAATTTTTTGAGGAACTTCCACACTGTTTTCCAGAGTGGCTGCAGCACTTTTAACTTTTAATAGCCTCTTAAGGCCAGAAGCCCAGCCAAATACTTGCCATCAGACTCACCTGCAATACCTGTAGATTTGGGTGAATTTCTCTTCTCCTGCAGTCCCCAAAATATCCTGAGGTTCCTGCACCTGAAGTGATATTCTTTACTTACCTGGTAAGGCTCTTGGGAACTCTATAACCAGGATATCAGGCTAACATTTCCAAGGGACTTTACTGGCTTCATAAAGTTAATCTTAGTTCCTTAAACCTGTCTGGTCATATCTGAATCTATGCAGGTGTCTCTCAAATATGACATTCTAGTTAAAGACTTGGTACTGTAGCCAATGTTTTCAGTGGTGTCCTGTTACAAGGAAAACAGATTCTCATTGGATGTATGTAAATGACTATAATTGCCAAGTGAGAAAGAATACTCATTTAGAGTTTCTGAATTCTGGAGGGTTCAGATAGGGAGAAAAGATAAATGTTTCTATTTGCTTACAAAGGAATATTTTATCAAATTCTATTAAGCCATAGATCTTAAGAGAAAAGGTTTTCCTAAATCTGGAAGAGCAAACATTAGAGAACATTAGAGAGTATTTTAAACAAGTCATAAAAACTATAATCATCTTTTTCAATTCACTTTGTCTCATGTTATTAATTCTTGTTCTGTCTGAATGCAGTTTTTCCATTAGTTCTGAAAATTCTTACCCAGTTTAGTTTTATGATCTTAAAGATATCGGAATCCTGTGCTCATCAAAAGTCCTTTTTGTGAATCTCCTTGAAGCTAAAACACATTTGCAAGAGCATAACTGCAATGACAGAAGACTCAAAAAATGGCCATGGTTAAAAGTCTGACAACAGTGCCCTAAAATGTAGTTGACAAGGAAATGTGGTTATTTTTGTGACACACAACATTTAAATCAGTAAAATATCAAATGATGACATTATACCAGGACATAGTAAAACTTTAGGAATTTTAGGTGGCTTAGTCGGTTGGGCATCCAACTTCAGCTCAGGTCATGAGCTCAGTCTGAGTTCAAGCCCCGCATCCGGCTCTACACTGACAGCTCAGAGCCTGGAGCCTGCTTCAGATTCCATTTCCCTCTCTCTCTGCCCCTCCCCAGCTCACACTCCGTCTCTCTCTCAAAAATAAAATAAAAACATAAACAAATTTTTTTTTAACTTTAGGAATTTTATATAATGCAACAGCATTTACCCACATGATATAACCTAAGACGATTTATCATCATTTGTTTGACAATACTTCCCATGTAACTTAACAAACCAAATAAGCCTAACTAGTCAAAAAGACTTCATTTAGAATTTGTATTTGGGGGAAAGTTTGTTAAAAACCTCAGAAGGTTCTAAAGCATTTTCTTAAACAGGATTAGAGATCATTACAAAACTTAAACCTTAATTAATCTGTTTAACATAAGTGGCCATAAGAGATTCTAAAAGCAAATACAGATTACACAGTTGTTATCAAAATTTAGCTCTTTTAATATTGAGAAGTTTTAAATTTCTTAGTCAAAAATTAAAAAAAACTGGGCGCCTGGGTGGCGCAGTCGGTTAAGCGTCCGACTTCAGCCAGGTCACGATCTCGCGGTCCGTGAGTTCGAGCCCCGCGTCAGGCTCTGGGCTGATGGCTCGGAGCCTGGAGCCTGTTTCCGATTCTGTGTCTCCCTCTCTCTCTCTGCCCCTCCCCCGTTCATGCTCTGTCTCTCTCTGTCCCAAAAAATAAAAATAAAAAACGTTGAAAAAAAATTAAAAAAAAAAAAATTAAAAAAAACTAATGAAGACAGAACATAGAACTTTGTTTTTTCTGGGCAGATAAAGAGAAAAACTTTGCTGATAATTTCTTATCAAGAACAGGCCACCAATCCAAGAAAACTTAGTCTTTTTAACAGAGAGAAAAAACAAATTCCAATCTTGTACTAGTATGTATTTATTTATGTATGTATTTATTTGTTTATGCTAGTGTACTTTTAAAATTCATTCATTCCATGTGGTCCTGACCACGTGTAAAATTCTTTTCCGAAGATTCTCCTTCACAAACCTTTTATAATTTTCTTTTTTTCATTTTGATTTGTCCTAAGTTTCCCCTCTAAATAACCAGCCTCATTTCAGAGCAAAATTACTTTTTTTCCCTCAACAAAAATGTATCCTCATTCCTTATACCTTTCTTATAAATCTCTCATTTTCCTACATTCAGAGTTACTTTTGTATCATTTTCAAGTCTCAATCACATTTATCAGAATTTTAATTCTTAAAACCTTCAGTCTCCAGTGAAAACTAAGTTTCTTAGTCCTCTTTTATAAAACAAATCTAATCACAAGGTGGCATTAATTAGTCATTTTCCATTTGCCAATTAGAACACAGCCAGTTTTGTCCAAATATACCCAAAGCAGCAGCAATAACTAAACCTAATGAAGCCCAGAGTACCTCTATGATCATTGATTCCTCACAAAATTGGGGGCTTCCCTGATTGAACCAAATGGCTTTCTAGCATCTGGTTGTTTAGTCTTCCAACCGGCTTTCTCTAACTGTGTGCCCAAAAAAACTAATTCAGACATGTCCAAAGAATCCCATTTGGGCCATCTGAGACTCAGGTTATCCTTAGTTAAAATTTTCCATATTTTAAGTAAGCACTTGCCAGTAGAGGCTCCATGCATGTTGTACATAGAAGGGTCATCAGACACTTCTGCTAGGCTTGCAACCACCTGAAAGCACCATTTGGCCTGAAAAAGCAAGGGTTCCCTTCTCTTTGGAGCTGAGTGATTCAGTCTCTCATATTTCTAGCCAGAAAAATTTACTCAAGCCTTATATTAATAACATCAAGTAGCATACTGCCAAATTAAAATAACCAACCCATTGACTCTGACCCCTCCAGGTTACTCCTACCTGGACAACATTAGCTCAACATCTCAAACAAACAGCTCAAATAAAATTCAGTACCATTAACTCCAGTTGCGGAGGTCCGGATACCATAACTCACCCAATACACATGCGAGGTGCTGAGAACTTGGAGAGGCACAAAGGGCCCGTGCTGGTAGAGGGCCAAGTTCCAGGGGACCTCCAGGTGATCTCACAAGGGTTGCTCTGATATCCTGCTGACTACGCCAAAAAATGTTGATGCAAATTGAACAAACCTTTTAGAATTTCTAAAAGAAGAGGGGCGCCTGGGTGGCTCAGTCGGTTAAGCAGCCGACTTCTGCTCAGGTCATGATCTCGCGGTCCGTGAGTTTGAGCCCCGCGTCGGGCTCTGTGCTGACAGCTCAGAGCCTGGAGCCTGTTTCAGATTCTGTATCTCCCTCTCTCTGACCCTCCCCCGTTCATGCTTTGTCTCCCTCTGTCTCAAAAATAAATAAACGTTAAAAAAAATTAAAAAAAAAAAAAGAATTTCTAAAAGAAGAGAAAGAGTTTTATTTGAGCCCAAGTTAGGACAGCTGCCCAGGATATACAATCTTCACAAAGAAGATAGTGCTCTGGCACACGCACATTTGGGACAGGATCATGTACATCTTCTACATTAAAAAGTTACAAATCATTAGACAAAAGACATTTCAGAAAGTTGCAGACCATATTCTAACCTTCTAGCATATGCAGGGCTGTATGACTTTAATCTTATGGGAACCAGGGAGGGTTTTTTTTCTTTTCCTTATCTTTATGTTTGGAATGCTCCTTTTTGATTATTTTTAAACAAATCAGATGTACATTGTGTGCTCAGGGCAGAAATGAAGCCCATACCCTGAGATTTTGCCAAGTCATTTTGACCTTAGTAAATGTTAAAGTATAGCTTCCCTGGGAGCCCAGGAGCAGGACCTACAAACATTAAAAGTTGAAAATTTCCTTTATTTTATTACCTTTAATCCAGGAACTTGCAATGAGCCAACACCTGAGGTCTTAGCAATGACAACAAATTTTTCCTGCTATGCTTTCTGATAAATCACCACCTCCTCAACCAATTCAACAACGGGGAAGTCAATCATTGGCAGAAGATCAACACCAAACACAAAAATTCCAGAAGCTCATCCCTTTACTAAGTTCCCCCAAATGCAGAGACTTAGGGAACATAAGGGGTTTTTGCAATCTATCAGGTGACCCACACACTAATCCTGCCTACTTATTGATCTATCAGGAGGGTTATAAGGCAGCCATTTCACCTGGAAAAAACATACAGCACAACCCTGGAACTGGCAGAGCATGTGCCTGGGCAGTCTGCTTCAATCGAAATCATGGGCAGAGACTTGGGAAGGTTTCTGCACTAGACACCCCTGTAAACTGATTCTAACCATGCAAACACAAGGTTTGATTAAAAGAAAAGGAAAGCCATCACCACAAATAAGCAATGGACAAATCCCAGTAGTCCAAGGACCTGGTGATCTGGAATGGGAATTGATTCCCAGTTTCAGTTAAGTCAGTTCAGGAAGGATGATTTGCCCTGAGGTTCCCCTTGTGGTATGTGAACTTCTGGCAGTCTCAGGAGATCAGCTTTATCACCCTCCCTGGATGCAGCAGTCCCCACGTCTTCCATGATCCCGTCCCTCTCCTGCTGTCTGCTTCCCAACGCCCCTGGCATGAGCACCTAGTAATCCTTTTTGGAGCCATCCTCTGCTGAGGGAGTCACATATCCTCAGCTCAGAACCTTCTCTCAGCCATCAACAGGTATCCTCAGTTCCCCCTGGATGCTCTAGTGTGAGCAGAGAGGTCCCCTCCAGAGCAGGCTTTGGATTCTGACTTAGGTCCTACATCCAGGAAGGTAAAGCTGTCCCACTCATCTATGGCTTCTGGTTTTCTGTGTGTTCCCAGCTCCCCGGGACAGCTTTCTAGGTCTCCATGCACACCTTCTTCCTTTGGAACTGAGTTTATTCTCCAGACCTCATCAATTCTTGGTTCAGGGTGGCTTGGCCTGTTTCCAGGGTTCCCTAGCATTGGATAGATTGGTTTTCTTTCCTTACAAAAGGCAGGCCAGAGCAGAGCTCCTGCTCCCCACTCTGGAGTGAGTAGAGGGCTCCATTTGGGGGGAGTGATACATTTCTAGTGTCTGTATCTCAGGTACTCACATACCCGAGTGCCTTCTGACTGCTTGCACAGTGACCAAAATCACTGAACAACTGGTTGAGACAGAGAGCAGGAAGTAGCTGGTAGTCTTTGTCACAAAGATGAAAGTGAGCCTTGGTGATGCACTGAAATCCTAAGCATGAAAAGTAGGACCTGTCTGACCAAGAACCAAGTAGAGGTTATGATGGACAGAGCACTGAGCTTGGAGTCATGCCTCTACCTGCCCCAGGCTTAGTGCACCAGGAAGTCCCAGCTCTGCCTGGAGCCTCATCTCTCTTATGCGGTGTGGAAAATAAATGACCTCAGGCTCAGGGTGAGGATGAAAGGGCTCTCTGTAAGGCAACGAAGCAACTTGCACTTTCCACCATGGTAAAGAAGGGAAAAATAGAACACTATTACTGTGGATGGTATTTGGACTCCCTGATGACAAATACTAAGTTGTTGGTCGCAGATGAATGAAATCTATTTCCCAGTAAACATTTAAGAAGGAAAGCCTCAGCCCGTGTGAGGGGGAGAAAGCGCGTGCAGAAACCAGCAGTCAGTCACTGGGACCTGGGGCCTTTTAGAGCCACAGCCTGAGGTCCTTTCTAAGCCTTTCTGAGGAGGCCTCCTGTCACCTGAGTCACTCTACCAGAAACCTCCCAGAGCCCCCATATCCTTCCCTTCAGTCTTCTCTCTTCCTTTTTGAGCAGAACTGCCTTTCCTTCCTCCTGTTCCCCTTTCTGCCGTGTCTGGCCTGTGCCACACTAACCTTCTGTGTTTGTGGTCAGGTGCCCCAGCTGCAGCTCCCAACCAGACTCCACAGATCCCTAGAGGCTCCAAGGATGGACTTCAGGAACGCCTGAAGCCTGGGGCCATAGCTCATATCAGTAGCTTTACCCTGGATGCTATTTATCCATAGCTTCTCCTACAAGTCACCCACATGTCTCTGTTCTTTGACCCTCTGTGACATTACCTCAGTTCAAAATCCCTCCAAATATCTTCACCACACAATCTCAGGCCTTCTCCAGCCAGCCAAGCAGCCCCTGGGGACCCCAGTATAGATATCTGAGTAGACATGTACAAAGAGCTATTTATCTTTGAAGAGTGGATGCGTCTGAACACACAGGTGACAGCCACATGTGTATCCAAATAGCGTCTACTTTCCTAGGAGTTTCTACCACTTGTGAGAGATGCTTTCATTTTCTCCGTTGCAATGTAAGCCAGACTTGGTCAGTCCCATGGGCTATGAAGCCTGGCGTTTGCTGCTAAGTAATAAGACCTTAGGAAATGTGGATTGGTGTAGACCCAAATAAATGAGCAGGATGGGGGGTGGGGGGACTCTGAATCCAGAGTTCTTTGCATTTTACAATGCTGTTCTTTGGATGTTTGGAACTAGCACCAAAAAATAAAATAAAATAAAATGTAGTACAAGGAAAAAAAACCACAGAACTGTAGCAGAACTTTCCCCAGCTTTCTAGCCTTATGGATAACTTCTGATAACTTCAACTGTAAATAGTTCAATGTTTGGGCCTAAACTCCCTCTGCCATAAAGGACTCACTGTATTGAGAAGGAAAAGTTAAAGGAATTTTTAACAATCAATGTTTGTTGAATTGAATTACACGTGAAAAGCACACTTCTCAATTCTGTAGCTTCTTTCAACTCTGATTTACTGTAAGAAGGAAATACTCAAGCCCACAATACTTGTCCTATTTACTTTGGAACTTTGGAGACCACAGTTCCGGTTTTTAACTTATTTGTTAAGCAAGGGAGACTGATAAATGTGTTAAAGCATTCAGTTCTCAAGAGGACAAAACTAATACACACAGTCCTATCTTATCAACAGTGCTAATTCCTTTCACCACTGTTGTGAGACTGGAACAAAGACTGGAGTGTTGGGTTTACATGAATAGTGAGGCAATAGCTGGACAGAGCCAGTGCACAGCAGAGAGAGAAATAATCTATAGCCCACCTCTTGGGAACCCATGGGAGAACAACCGAAGCACATTAAGGAGCGATATTATCAATATTAAGTCTTGAAAACAAATTTTTTTATTAAAAAATCGGTGAGTCCGTGCCAGAGAAGTTCCCTTTGTCTCATCGCGATATTTTAAACCATTCTGCATTTTTTAAGAAAATTGTTCTAGCTTTGTGTTTCTGGAGATAATGCTTTTTGTTCTCTACTCAGTCGTACTAATTAAACATGCTTCTGTTTACAAAACCTTACTTGGCCATCAAGAATGTGTTTCTGGGCTCCTTCGGGAAATTACTGTATTTGCACATGTGATTTCCCCCCTTTTAAAACTTATTTGCAATTAAAAGAAAGGGTAGGGATGAAGGCAGGGAAAGGAGAGAAAATAATTGTTCTCAGTGAAACAATTTCAAGCTAAAGAATCTGAGTCTGCAAGAAGCCTGCAGAAAACAGTGGACCAGTCTGAGAGTGGAGGACTGAAGGCATTTTGATATTACACTCTCTAAGTCAGTATTTTGTTTCTTCTTCCTGTAATGACTTGGGAGCCATCTATGCCCAGTGTTCACATGGCACGGGAACTCTATGAAGACTGAGTGGCCATGAGAATCAGCATTTCCCAATATGGCTGAAAGAAACTGTTCTGGACTGAATGTTTGTGCCCCCACCCACCACCACTAAAATTCATATGATACAATCTTAATCCCCCTGTGATGGTACTTGGAGGCGGGGCCTTTCAGAGGGAATTGGGTTTAAATGAGGTTAAGAAGAGGAAGATGAGATCTCTCTCATCCTTTAAGAGAGGAAGATGAGATCTCTCTCTCTCCATGAGCTTGCACCAAGGAAAAACCATATGAGGACATGGTAAGAAGGCAGGATATATATAAACCAGAAAGAGGATCCTCACCAGGAACCTAACCTGCACCTTGATCTTGGATTTCGCAGTGTCCAGAACTGTGAACAGTAAACGTCTTCTGATTAGGTTACCAGTGCACAGTATTTTGTTACAGCAGCTTACCTGAGACAGAAACCTCAGAGTAAGCTTCTCTCTGATTCCCTTCCATATATTTTCATGAGAATCTGTTTTTGAGCCATAAGTGAGGTTGGAACTTCTCTTAAGATTTGAAGAATTGAAACCAGGCCTCCAATGGGGAAAGGACAACTTCATTTGCAACAGAAACCCATAATGGGTGAAATTGTCCTCCTTGCCTGAGACCTCTCTGCTTTCCCTTCCTTTTGTCCTTCCACACAGCTCTTTTGTTTTTTTTTTTAATGTTTACTTATTTATTTTGAGAGAGAGAGAGAAAAAGAGAGCATGAGTGGGGAAGGACAGCAGGAGAGGGAGAGAGAGAATTCCAAGTAGCTTGGCATGGAGCTCGATCCCAGGAACCATGAGATCATGATCTGAGCCAAAATCAAGAATCAGACACTTAACCAACTGAGCCACCCAGGCACCCCCCCATACCTCTTGTTTGTCCTCTTGATATACCTTCTGTCTTTAAATGGAGACCCCCTGGTTTCCCTTTTCTCAGTGCCTAACAGTACCACCATGTGACCAGTACTCAAGTTAGGAAAGCAAGGGGTCATTCTTAACTCTTCCCTTGCTTACCGTAACTCTCTTGTACAAGCTATGTAAGTCCTCCAAGGAGCAGATACCAGGACAAGATTAATTGTACAAGAAGTTATTAGTATATGCGTCTGTGTGAGAGAAAATAGGAAGGGAACTGTGTGAGGCTGGAAAGCTGAAAAAATCCCAGTAGGAGTCTGAAAATCTTGGGTGGAAGTGTCCTAGGCTGACGGCTGTCCTTGTCTTTGGCAGGTTCACTAGTGTCATCAGGGAATCCTCAGAGCACTCAGCCATTAGAGGAGAGCTATGTCTCCCAGGAATGAGTCTATTTCAGGATTCTTGTGACATCAGTCACTGGAAGCCCATGGGAAAAGTGGCCTGGACACAACTCAGCAGTGCATTTCACAGAGCAAGAGCTGGGCCTTTGGTCAGTTATACTTCCTCTGGTTGGAGGTCTGTGAGGCACATCCTCATGGCTGCCACAGTGCACCCCATGAGCTGCACAGATCTACTTCTCCACATAGTTTCAGGGAGCAGTGCTTCCATGGTTCCCACAGGCCTCTCTTCCCGGGGGTGGGGAGGAACTAATAACAAAGAGGTTAGAGAGATGAACTACAGCCCCTGTCACTGTAGTTGACCTCAAGGCTACAACGTGTCCACTCCCTCCTCCAACATCCATTCTGAATTCCCTTCACCCTCAAACATCATCTTGTCACATCTTGTAGCTTAGCTTGTTGGGCAACTCATGATTCTGTAGTGCCTGAATCCTTGATAGTCATATCCTTTCTCAGTTCAAGGTTGCAGCACATGTCTGTTCACAGTTACAATGGGGCAAAAGAGGACCAGGAGGCCCCAAAGCGGATCTCTTACTTTCCATACATACCATATTCCTTCCTGCTGCTAGTGTGTAAAAGCAGCCTGACCTCCTCCTGCTTGTCAGGGTCAATTATCTCTACCAACATAACTGTTCCTTTTAAGTTGCTGGTCCCTGGGCACAGGAAGCCCAGCGCCTTGCAGCAGTCTGTATGTAATTCAATGACACCCTTGCAGTATCATCTGGCAAGAACCTGTCCTATCTGGGATCAGAACCTCCAACATTGAAGAGCCCAAAGTTGCAATGACAGCACAAAACCCTCTGACAGGCCATTAGGAATGGTGACCAGTGGAGCCACTCCTATATACACCTCTTGATTCGTAGATCCATGGACTCTTCCTCTTCAGAACAGAGCACCATATACTGGTTTCTGACTGATATAATTATACTGTGTTTTGAAGGATGGCACCTCATTCTCTCCATGTTTTTCCAGGCTAGCATTTCATCTGTGCCTTTGGAAGACTCTTCCACAAATCTCCCTCAGGATGGTGCAATATGTGATACAACCAATAGATCCTATGGTGATGGACCAACTCCGACACCTCCTTCACTGTAAAGTGAGTCCCCTGGTCAAAAGCTGTGGTGTGTGAGATTCCATGCTTGTGGATGAGGCATTCCATAACCCCAGATAGTGCTATAACTGAAGATTTGCAGGCAAGAAAGGCAAACTCCTATCTGGAATAGTCGTTCCTGTGGGGACGAACCATTGGCTTGTCCAATGCAAGGGGCCTGATATAATCAACCAACTGGGCACCAAACAGCCAGTTGGTCTCCTCAAGAAATAGTGCCATATCAAGAACTCAGTGTTGATCTCTGTTGCCGACAAGTTGAACAAACAGAGACAGCAGTAGCTAGATCAGTCTTGGGAAGTGGGGGTCAATGCCGTTGGACGAATACAGGACCTCTATGTTTGCCACCATAGTCATTTCATTCATGTGCCTAGCATGCCAGTATTGGGCTAGTGACCAATCACTAGACTGTCAGCAGTTTACCAGTGTTCCTGTGGGGTATCTCACTGTTGCTTTAGTTTGCACTTCTCTGATAACTGATGAGTTGAGAATTTCTTCACATATGTTAGCTATTTGTTTTCCTCTTCTGTAAGTTGCTTTTTCATGTGCTTTGCTCATTTTACTGTTGGGTTCTCTGCCTTTTTCTTGTAAAATCCATAAATTCCTTATAGAATCTAGATATTAGTCTCATGTTGGTTTTAAACACTGCAACTTTCTTTTCCCAATATGTCCTCTGGATTATTTTGTCTTTGGTATCTTCTGTCTAACAAATATTCTTGGTTTGATGCAATAAATACAACAGTTCTTCTGTTGAATGATTTGTGTTTGGGAGATCCTATCGAAGAAGACTCTCCTCATTCCTTAGTCACAAAGATATTCTCCTACATCTTTTTTCTCTTTCTCCTTAGACTTTCATAGCTCACATTAAGTTTATTCATCCATTTCTTTGTTCATGGTGAGATGTGAAGAATGATTTTTCTTTTTCTCCTTGTAGTGAACCAGTTTCCCCAACATCATCTGCAACACTGTTCATGCTTTTGTCATGGTGTTGTCATATCAACACTATCATATAGCAAGTTACCATATGGATGCCCCCATATTTCTGACTCTGAGTTTTCTCTTTTGTTCCAGTGGTCTATTGTTCTGTTCCTGTATCTGTACTTCTTTTTTTTTTTTTTAATTTTTTTAACGTTTATTTATTTTTGAGACAGAGAGAGACAGAGCATGAACGGGGGAGGGTCAGAGAGAGGGAGACACAGAATCTGAAACAGGCTCCAGGCTCTGAGCCGTCAGCACAGAGCCCGACGCGGGGCTCGAACTCACAGACCGCGAGATCATGACCTGAGCAGAAGTCAGCCGCTTAACCGAGTGAGCCACCCAGGCGCCCCGGGGATATCTGTACTTCTTAAATTCCATTGGCTTTTTAGGTAGGTCTTAATCTGTGGTAGGTATTGAAGGACCCACTCCCTTCTCTGATTTTCCCACATGTCTTTGGAGCAGTTGCACTGACAGGACAGAATGACCAGAGAAGCGATGACTAAATGCTTGTCCCTAGAACAGTACGATAGAAACGGAAAGATAAAAAACAGGTCAAAAGTTGTGGCTGGATGGCACATATTCTTGGGAAAATTTTTAAAGGAAAAGGAAGAGAAGGAAGAGGAGATGGAGAAAAAGAAAGATACAGCCACAGCTTTCCAGGGGAAAAACTGAAGAAGAATTTAAATTATATAGGAGGAAAAAAGACAAACTATTAGTGGAAATGATAGTCTAAAGGAAATCCATGATGTGGTAAGAACATAAATGTCTCAAGAAATTTCAGCAGGACTCTGGAAAAATGGCAACAGCAGCATAATTTTTGAATCTCTCAAATCCCCACATAAAAGCAGAAGGAACAACTAAATTGTTAAACCAAAATCCCACATGTAACATTTACAACACAACTAGGTGAGAAGGTATCCCCATAAATCTCAAAATATAAGTGGATGGCAACGATCCACCAACAGCCCCAAGAACTCCACGGTCTCAGTTTTTTTGCTGGAGAAAGCAGAGAGAAGCAACCAGGTCCGAGAGCGGGAGAAACTCAAAGTATCCACCAGATATTTGCTGGGATGTGCAGCAGCACTGAGACTGGGAGGGCTTCATCCAGTGTAGTAGTGGGTGAGGGCAAGGGATCCATAGTAAAACCCAAAGGGCCTGGAATAGCCTGAGCCTCTGTGAGCTCTGGAAATTGAACAACCAGACTTCCACTCCAACACAGAGCCTCACACTGAGGAGATACCAAGAGGAATGGAAACAAAATTGTACGAGTAAAGAATTCCACTTTAAGAAAGGCAGAGCACCAGAATACCTGTTTCTTAGCTGAAACAAAAAATACACAAACGAAAACATAGCCAAAAAATACACAAAATGCACAAAAATACACAAACAAAAATAGACAAAATATATGAAACAATGGTTTTCAAGATACTGTGCCTCAAGCAATGCACAGTAATCCCTGAAAGATGGGAAACAGGCAAGGTGAGCCCTCTGGTTGCCACAGCTTCCTGTCGCAGGAGAATTTCAAGGCCTCAGTGTAGGAAACGAGGAGCTCAGGCAGAACCCAGACTTCTTGCACTGAAAAGACAAGCTGAGATTCTAGGTAGATTGAGGTAAGCAGAGTGCTGGAAAGGAGAGAGCTTCACACAGAGTAAAAACTCTGAAGACCTACAGAGTCATCCTTGAGAATTCAGCAGAGAAAAAATCAGAGCAAATGTGTGAGAAAATAATCTGAGGTTAGAGAAAAAAGCACTGGCAGGAATTAGAGGAAGCATACCTGGGGTCACACAGGACCAGAAATAGTGCCTGTTCCCACCAGTCAGGCTGAAAAACCTCCTGATTCATAGGATATTGAGTAGAGAACTCAGAAGGCTCTTGTCTCAGTATTGGGAGAAAAAAATTAGCCCTTACACTAACACATCTCTGATACTGCCTAACAAATCTTGAAAGCAAGACCTAAAAGCATCAAGTAACTTAGCTGAGTCCCAAAACAAAGTCCAAGAATATTTATAGGGAAACAAAAATATCCAGCACCCAATAAAGTAAAATTCACAATGTCTCACGTCTGATTGAAAATTACCAGCCATGCAAAGGAGCAAAAAGATAACCAATAGTGAAAAGGAAAAGAAAACTCAATCAATTAAAACCAACCCAGAACTGACATGTGTTAGAATTAGCAAACAAAGATATTAAAACAGTTACTTTTGGGGCGCCTGGGTGGCTCAGTCGGTTAAGCGGCCGACTTCGGCTCAGGTCATGATCTCGCGGTCCGTGAGTTCGAGCCCCGCGTCAGGCTCTGTGCTGACAGCTCAGAGCCTGGAGCATGTTTCAGATTCTGTGTCTCCCTCTCTCTGACCCTCCCCTGTTCATGCTCTGTCTCTCCCTGTCTCAAAAATAAATAAAACGTTAAAAAAAATTAAAAAAAACAGTTACTTTTAAAATACTATGTATGTTCAAGACAGTTAAGAAGAGACGTGGAAGGATAAAAAAGACCCCAGTGAAACTTCTAGAGATGAAACTACAATATCAGAGATGAAAAATATATTGATGGGATTAGTGACAGATTTGGCATTGCACAAGAAAAGAATGTCCTTGACGTACCAATAGAAATGTTGAAGACATAATGACAGAAACTAGCCGAAGTGAAGCACAGAGAAAAAAAAGAATCTCTAAAAATGAACAGAGTATCAAGCGAGTTATGCAATAACTTCAAGTGCCTAATATATTGGTAATTGAAGTCCCCGAGAGGACAGATAATGGAGACAGAGAAAATAGTTGGAAAAATAATAATAGCCAAAATGTTTCCAAATTTGATGGAAATTATAAAGCCACAGATTCAAAAGCTCAGCTAACCCCAGGAACAGAAACAAGAAGAAAACTACCCCTAGGCCCATCATAACCAAATTGCTCAGATCCAGGAGAAGGAGAAAATACTAAAGGCAGTCAGAGAAAAAAAAAACAAAACCCAAAAAACTCATTACACAGAAGAACCAAGATAAGAATGATCCCAATTTCTTGTCAGTAACAATGGGAAAAAGAAACAGTAAAGTAACGTGTTAAAGTACTCAACCACAGGGGCGCCTGGGTAGCTCAGTCAGTGAAGCATCTGAATCTTGGTTTCAGCTCAAGTCATGATATCATGGTTCATGAGGTCAAGCCCCACGCTGGGATCCACGCTGCCGGTGCAGAGCCTGCTTGGGATTCTCTCTTGCTCTCTCCCTCTCTCTCTCTCTCTCTGCCTGTCTGTCTCTCTCTCAAAATAAATAAAAATTGAAAAAAAAGAATTAAAAATAAATAAATAAAAATAAAGTACTCAAGCACAAAATAAAAACAAAAACAAACACCTTTAAGCCTAGAATTCTATCCCCAGTGAAAATATCTCTCAATATTGAAAGCAAAATAAAGGTGTGTGTGTGTGTGTGTGTGTGTGTGTGTGTGTGTGTTTTGGCTATACAAAACCTGAAAGAATTAATTACCTCCTAGGACCTGCACTATAAGAAATGTTAAATGAGGTCCTTGAGGCAGAAGAAAGCTATACCAGGAAATCTGGTACAAGGGAAGAAAGAATATCAAAAATAGTAACAACAGGGGGCCCCTGGCTGGCTCACCCTGAATAGCGTGTAACTCTTGATCTCAGAGACTTGAGTTCAAGGCCTACATTGGGCACAGAGATTACTAAAAAAATAAATAAACTTTAAAAAATAGGGGTGCCTGGGTGGCTCAGTCGATTAGGCCTCCAACTTGAGCTCAGGTCATGATCTCACGGTCCATGAGTTCAAGCCCCGCATCGGGCTCTGTGCTGACCGCTCAGAGCCTGGAGCCTGTTTCGGATTCTGTGTCTCCCTCTCTCTCTGACCCTCCCCCATTCATGCTCTGTCTCTCTCTGTCTCAAAAATAAATAAACGTTAAAAAAATTAAAAAAAAAATAAATACATAAATGTATTTTAAACATGGTAATGACATGGATAAATATACAAGTACTCTTCTGATTATTTCGACCCCTTTAAAATATAAGTCACTGTTGGGGCGCCTGGGTGGCTCAGTCGGTTAAGTGGCCGACTTCAGCTCAGGTCATGATCTCGCGGTCCGTGAGTTTGAGCCCCGCGTCGGGCTCTGTGCTGACAGCTCAGAGCCTGGAGCCTGTTTCAGATTCTGTGTCTCCCTCTCTCTGACCCTCCCCCATTCATGCTCTCTCTCTGTCTCAAAAATAAATAAACGTTAAAAAAAAAATTTAAAAATAAAATAAAATAAAATATAAGTCACTGTTTAAATAAAAATCAAAATAATATACTGTGGAGTTTGTAACATACACAAAAATAAAACATATGGTGAAATGGCATAAAGGCTGAAGAGGAAGCCATGTGAGTATATGATTGTATGCTTCTTACACTATTCGTGCAGTGGTATACTACCACCTGAAGGTATGCTGTCATAACTTAAAAAATTGTTGGTTCACAACCCTCTGGGGAGCATTCCAGGTGTAACCTGAAATTGGCCCCCAAATGCAGAGGGCAGGGAGAGAGCAAAGGAAGAGGCCATTCCAGGTTGTTATGTGGCAGTTTTGATAAGCAAAGGGAACTTACGTATAAGGCTTACCTTGGGGCTGCTGCAAGGCCAGGGGATCCCGGAATCTGCCTGCCACGTATTAAAAATTTATATGGAGGGAGGCCTTCCCTGGGTATAGTCACTTATACTGTGCAGGTATTCTCAACACCATATCATTATCTCAAATCTATGTCCTTGGAGCAGCCACTGGGTGTGGGAAAAGCAAGCAAACCCACATTCCAAGGACACAGGAGGAGGTGAGGCACTTCCAATCACCTGGGTCCAGCTCACAGGTCAACTGGCAGTCAGGTCTTTTCGATGACCTTCCCCAACAAAGATGTATACTAGAAACCCTAAAGCATCCACTAAAATAACAACAAAGTTGATGGCTAATAACCCAACCGAGGAGTTAAAGTCAAATCATTAAAAATATTCAATTCATCTAAAAGAAACCAGAAAAGGAAGAAAAGGGGGACAAAATACAGATGGGAGAAATAGAGAAAAATTGTAAGAGGAGAGACTTAAAATTCACCACATCAATTGTCAAAAACCAAAATGGGGAGAAAATCACATATATGCAAAAAACTGACTATTCTGAGTACTTGTATTACTCTGAGGTGTGTGTGTATTAGAGATCAAAGTAAATGAGTGATTATAGGAGATTATAATTCTACTGTACCTTAGGTCCTTGAAATCAAAATTTCCAGTATAAAAGATAGGAGATATCAATGTAATATAGAAGAGGTTGGGTAAAACAGCCTGTAGTCCTGCATTTTAATTGGAAATTTCAGTATGAACTCATGAAGTATTTTGGGGTGAGTGTGCTGGGGGGGGTTGTTTACGTGTCTGTGTGTGTATATTTTTCCTAACTCTGTCCACTGAAGAAGTCTAGAAACAATGACCAATCCAGCAGCAATTAGCAGTCCTTGTACCCAGGTTTTGGTTTTGAAATATCATGTCTCACTAAGAGAAACAAGGACTTTCAGGGGGAAATGCTTCATTCCATGCCTGGGGCAGAAAAAAAGTACAATCAAGAATATATTCTCACACCAGATAAAGGAAGCTACTAGGGTCATGTGAAAATTATTCAGAAACCAACGTGAAGGGGTTTCTACTGAACAAAATAGAACACTGTTAGCTTTAAAAGGCCAAAGTGGGACTGATTGAAACTCTTCAAATATGTTTAAATCCATAGGTTGCTAATTATTAAAAAAAATAAAAACTGATTAGCCAGTTTTGGATTGTAATAGGGATTCAATTCACTATCTGAAAACTTGCAAGAGAAAGAATCAAATATTTATCCTATATTTCCCACATAAAATTGCACTACTGGTTATTGACTATAAAAACAGAATTCTTATAAAAATACTCCATCTTACAAGTGTATATACAGTATCTCAAATAATAAATGAAAAATGAGTTATTGAATTAGAATATCATTATTTCGGGGGTGCGTGGGTTGGCTCAGTCAGTTGAGCATCTGACTATTGATTTTAGCTCAGGTCATGATCTCACAGTTCATGAGACTGAGCCCCACGTCGGATTCCGTATGCTGATGGAACGGAGCCTGCTTGGGATTCTCTCTTTCTTCATTTCTCTCTGCCCCCTCCCTGCTCATACACCCCCTCCTCAAAATAAATAAAAAACTTAAAATGAAAAGAATATCATTATTTTGCAACTCTCAGTAAACTAATCGTTCTAGACCCTGGGCATCAAAAGCTGCTAATATTACAAAAAGAAAGAAAACTAGACATCGTGTGCCTTCTGATGAAGGAACATAGCACCACCTATAGTCTTTTCAGAGGGATTTTATCTAAGTCTGATAAAGCATCTGGCTCCAGCTGCCAGTTTGCAGGAAATACAGAGGATAGAGGAATGTGTTCAACTCCACCAAAAGCAAAATCTAAACTGTGGAAAGCTGCATATCAAAAGTCCTGAGGTCATAATCTAAAAAGGTGTAAAGAAAATAAATGCCCTTCAGGAGGGGCATCCTGAAGATTAAAAGATCCTTTAAAGACATTGTAATTTTTTAAAAGGATAAGACTAAACTATAGAGTCTAGGATTGCCCACAAGTGAAAAGCTATAATGAAACACAAGAAAAGTGATTGCTATAAAAGACAGGATAATGGATACTTTTGGAGGAAGAGAGAGCGTGAAGATCAGAATGGGGCATATAAATGGACTTTCTAGGGTAAATGGCAACTTTCTAACCACCTAGGTGATCCTGGATCAAAGGATCACAAACAACCTAATGTTCATCAGAAGGGATTGGTTTAACAAATTAAGATATTTTTAAGGGCACCTGGGTGGCTCAGTTGGTTAAGTGTCTGACTTAGGTTCAGGTCACGATCTCCCAGTTTGTGAGTTCAAGCCCCGCGTCAGGCTCTGTGCTGACAGCTCAGAGCCTGGAGCCTGCTTGAGATTTTGTGGCTCCCTCTCTCTGCCCCTCCCCTGCTCGTGCTCTCTCTTTCTTTCTCAAAGAATAAATAATCATTAAAAATTTTTTTAAAAGATATTTTTTGGGAATGCAAGCTGGTGCAGCCACTCTGGAAAACAGTATGGAGTTTCCTCAAAAAACTAAAAATAGAACTACCCTAGGACCCAGCAATTGAAGTACTAGCCATTTATCCACGGGATACAGGTATGCTGTTTCGAAGGGACACATGCACCCCAATGTTTATAGCAGCACCATCAACAATAGCCAAAGTATGGAAAGAGCCCAAATGTCTATCGATGGATGAATGGATAAAGAAAATGTGGTATATACATACAATGGAGTATTACTCAGCAATCAAAAAGAATGAAATCTTGCCATTTGCAACTACATGGATGGAACTGGAGAGTATTATGCTAAGTGAAATTAGTCAGTCAGAGAAAGACAAAAATCATATGACTTCACTCATATGAGGACTTCAGGAGACAAAATAGATGAACATAAGGGAAGGGAAACAAAAATAATATAAAAACAGGGAGGCGGACAAAACAGAAGAGACTCATAAATATGGAGAACAAAATGAGGGTTACTGGAGGGGTTGTGGAAGGGGGGATGGGCTAAATGGGTAAGGGGCATTAAGGAATCTACTCCTGAAATCATGGTTTCACTATATGCTAACTAATTTCTATGTAAATTTTAAAAAATAAAAAATAAAATTTAAAAAAAAATCAAAAAAATATATCTGTATACAGTGAAACAATATGCATTAATAAAAAACAAGGAAGATTTTTATATATGGACATGGAATCATCTCCAAGATATATATTAAATGGGGGGGGGGGAAACAGTGAATAAGAGAATGTGTGGATTGCCACTATCTTTCTCAAAAAAGAGGAGAAAAAGAAATTCAACTGATAATGTTGGTTGACCCTAGGGAGGGGAACTGGCTAAATGGCAGACAGAGACAGGACGGAGATCTTCACGTTAATTGGATGTATCTTGTGTTATTGGAATTCTGTACCATGTGAATATGTAACCAATTCCCAAAAAATTAAATTTAAGGAAGAACAATTGTGTACCCCAACAATGACTGATGAACACAGATTTATGAAGAGAGTTCAGAAGTTTAATACATTAATGAGGAATTCGTGAAATCACTAGGAACTTCACACTTTGGAGTCAATAAGTTGATCCACAGACAAGTCCAAAGTTGGACAAAGGAAAGCAAGGGAAATGTTTTGGAATTCTTTGAGATATGCATTGAGATATTAAAAATAAAGATAGAGAGCACATCAATATTTCACAATACTTTTTCTTGTTACCATACTTTTATATACTTTCAGGGACTGATTTCGAATCTTCTTCCTCATATCACTACTATAATTTATATTAAAATTTAACTTTCCAGATTTATTAAATTACCAGGATTGGGGTTCATGTTTTCTCCTCGGTGGTTTGTGGTCACTGGTACTAGCTGATGGGCAACAATCACCACCTTTACAATGTTAAGCTATCACATCCAGAATGCTGGACTGTTTTCTCATTTATTTAAATATTAAATTCTTTCCCTTAATACAGTTTTAATTTTCCCTTTATTGAAGTCTGTGCATTTTTTGATAAATTAATTTACAGAAACATTTTTATTCTTGTTGTTGCATTGTTGTTCTGTATTATATTTTTCTTACTGGTTATTGCTATTTTAGAAAAATGCTACTGATTTTTAAGGTTCTCTTTGTCTCTGGCAAACTTTCGTTGACCTTGTTTATGTCAATGAATCTTTTTATTTTGCTTTTTCCCTTTTTATATGAGTGATCTACATGTAGATGGCCTGCAAATAATGATGTTTCCTTTCCACTCTTGATATCTCTTATTTTCTTATTTTATAGCTTTGACCAAGGCCTCCAGTATTATATTAAACAATAGCTGTGAATCAAATGTCCCCTTGATTTGCTCCTATAGTAGTATATTCCTCTCATTTATCACACTGTAATAGTTGGGATTTCTTAATTATTGAGGTATTATTTTATTAATATTAATTTCCCTCATTGTACTATAAACTCCATGAAAGCTGGAATTATACCTGATTTTTCTCACCATTGTTTCCCTGGCATAGTGCCTGGGATGCATTTATCTCAATAAATATTTCTTGAATGAATAAATGAATGGCCTAAGCTGATAAATAAGAATTAAAGGAAATCATAATAGATAAGGGCCATAATTTTCTTATCTTGCCTTTTCCTCCCCTATTCCAATTACAAGCTCATTAACAGTCAGGAGCATATGTATCAGTCAGGGTATTTTGGTTGCAAGCACCAAAACTCTGGCTGGCTGAATTAAACAAGAGGGAAATTTACCGTAAGGAGATAAGGTGATGGGGATTAGAAGATGAAAGGAATCCTGAAACCCTATGCTTCGAAAAGAGCAACTCTGAGGGTGTAAGATAGATAATAGAAACTACTCAACAGTTCTGTCAGAGTGCCACTGCTGGAACTAATGAGCACCAACGATTTTCATCTTTTTATCTCTTTGATCAAGGGGTGCCTGGGTGGCTCAGCAAGTTAAGCATCTGACTTTGGATTTTGGCTCAGGTCATGATCCCAGGGTCATGGGATCGAGTAAGCCCTATGTTTGGCCCTACACTGAGTGTGGAATCGGCTTACTCTCTCTTCCCTTCTGCCCCTCTTCCTCGCTTATGCTTTCTCTCTCTAAAAATAAAAATTAAAAAAAAAATAATTAAAAAAAGTGGCATAACTAGGTCTCTATAAACAGTTCTTTATATTTTGTGAAAATATGCCCCTTGTCTGTGTTATGAGTTGCAAATATGTTCTTCCAGTTTGTCATTTGTCTTTTAACATTGTTTTTGGTGTTTTGTTTGCCATGCAAAAGTTATCTGTTTTTGTATAGAGTCAAAATGTATCAGTCTTTCCTTTTTACCGTGTCTGGATTTTGAGATACAGTTACAAAGGCTTTCCTCAATTCCAGATTATGAGAACATTTACCCAGGTTTTATATGGTATTTATATGTTTTCATTCTGCACATTTATATCTTTGGTCTATTTGGAGTTTATATATATAGTATATAACATATATTACATAAATATATGTAAATATTATAAAACATTTATATATAATATATGTTATTATATAATATATATAACAAGGGATTTTTATATTATATATAAAATAATATATATTTTTATATAGTTTATATATATTTATAGTTTATATATTATATATTTATATTTATAACATATATGTATCTATGTGTATGTGTGTGTATATATATATATACATATATATATATATATATATATAAAAGGGGTGTTTTGCTTCCAAATGGATATCCAGAGATCCAACTCTATTTATTTAAAACATCATCTTTTTCCTCAGTGATTAGAGACGCCACTGAAATCATATACTAACATTTCATATGTTTGGGCCTACTTCCAGTCTTTCTGTTCCAGTGGTCTGTCCATTCATTAACCAAAACACATTGCTTTAATTATAGAGGTTTTATATTATGTTTTAACAGCTCATATGGCTAGCATAATCTATTGCTCTTTTGGGGGATATTCCTGTCTGTTCTAAATTATTTATCCGCATGAACTTTAAAAGTAACTTGCCTAGCTCTAGGAAAAGAAACAAAAAATAAAAGCATGTGCTGATATTTTGATTGGGGTCATGTTAAATTTATGTGTTAACTTAGGAAGGACTGGCATCTTTAAAATGTTGGGTTTACCTATCGAAGGATAAGAGAGGTTTCCGTTAGTTCAAGTCTAATTTTGCATTTTTGTGTGTATTTTAAGGTTTTCCTCATTACAGGTTTTGTACATTTGTTATTATTTCTTTTTGATATTGTTTGTATTGCACCAGTCAATGGTAATTGTGTATGTGAAACCTATTGCTTTGTAGGTCAATTTTTATCTTATTACTTTGTTGTATTAGTTTTAATTTTGATTTTCCTGTTTTCCACCTAAATGTTCAGTTCATCTCTATATAGCTGTCTCTTCCTTTGCAATCTTGATTTCCCTGTTTTCTTTCATCTGTTTTGTTTTTGTTTTGTTTTTTGTAAATTTGTATTTATTTTGACAGAGAGAGCTTGCACACAAGCCGGGGAGGGGCAGAGAGAAAGGAAGAGAGAGAACCCCAAGCTGGCTTCTTGCTGTCAGCAAAGAGCCTGAAAGTGCTCATGAACCAGGAAGTCATGACCTGAGCTGAGATCAAGTCAGGCACTTAACCGACTGAGCCACCCAGGTGTCCCTTTGGTCTAATTGTTTTGCTCTTTACACCAACACAATGTTAAAATGTAACGGAGGTAGTAGGGATCCTGTCTTTTTCCTTGACCTTCTGCTTACTTTCCCTTGATGAGAACACTTACAGTGTTTCCCCATGAAACAAGATGCTAGATTTTACTTTTTACAAAATCAGAAATGGGTGTGGAATTTTGCCAAAGGCCTTTTCATCATCAATGGAGATAATCATGATGTTTGTTCTTAGAGCTATCACTGTGTGGGTTATATCAACACATTTCCTAATACTGAACCATTTTTGTATCAGTCATGCTTAAAATGCGCTATAAATTGTTTGCTAATGTTTTGTTTAGGACTTCGGCAGCAATAGTCATATGTGGGTTTTGGTTTTTTTTGCAAATTATCAGATTTAGGTATCATCGCCATACTTGCTTCATAAAAAGAAAACTAAACTTCCCTTTATTTTTCTACATTTTGGAAGTTTACCTAACATTAGGGATTATCTGGCCTTTAGAAGATTTGGTACTTTCCTCCTGAGAGCATCTGAGCCAACTGCTTTTTCATGGGAGTTGATCCTTTGAGAACTTTCTCTATTCCTTCTGTGGAATTTTTTTTCACTTTCTACCTCTAATAGGATGAATTTCAGTAAATTCTATTTTCCTAGGAAAGTAATCATTTATCAAATTTATCTGTACCCAGTTATGAGAGTATCCCCGTATTTACTTGAATACCCTGTTTTACTGGTTACTTATCTCTTTTATTTCTTTGGCATTTGTGCCAAATCATGATTAGACAAGCTAGAGGACTGTCTTTTTTTATTATTATTTACTTTGAGAACCATCATTAATGAACTCTGTTATTTTATACATAATTACTTTCTGCTTTTATCTTTATTAAACAATCTCTAGCAGATCAAATTCAACAGCATATAAAAAGAATAATTCACCATGATCAAGTGGGATTCATTCCTGAGCTGCAGGATTGGTTCAATATTCACAAAGTAATCAATGTGATACATCACATTAATAAAAGAAAAGAAAAGAACCATATGATCCTGTCAATAGATGCAGAAAAATCATTTGACAAAATAAAGGATCGTTTCTTAATAAAAACCCTCAAGAAAGTTGGGATAGAAGGAACATACTTAAACATCATAAAAGCCATTTATGAAAAGCCAACAGCTAATATCATCCTCAATGGGGAAACATTGACAGCTTTCCCCCTGAGATCAGGAGCACAACAGGGATGTCCACTCTCACCACTGCTTAACATAGTGTTGGAAGTCCTAGCATCAGCAATCAGACAACAAAATGAAATCAAAGGCATCAAAATTGGCAAAGATGAAGTCAAACTCTCACTTTTCGCAGACGACATGATACTCTACATGGAAAATGTGACAGACTCCACCAAAGTCTGCTAGAACTGATACATGAATTCAGCACAGTCGCAGGGTACAAAATCAATGTACAGAAATCAGTTGCATTTTTATACACCAATAATGAAGCAACAGAAAGAGAAATAAAGAAACGGATCCCATTCACAATTGCACCAAGAACCATAAAATAGCTAGGAATAAACCCAACCAAAGATGTAAAAGATCTTCATGCTGAAAACTATAGAAAGCTTATGAAGGAAATTGAAGAAGACACAAAGAAATGGAAAAACATTCCATGCTCACGGATTGGAAGAATAAATATTGTTAAAATGTCAATACTATGCAAAGCAATCTACACATTCAATGCAATCCCAATCAAAATTGCACCAGTATTCTTCTCAAAGCTAGAACAGACAATCCTAAAATTTGTATGGAACCACAAAAGACTCCAAATAGCCAAGGTAATATTGAAGAAGAAAACTAGAGGGAAGCATCACAATCCCAGGCTTTAGCCTGTACTACAAAGTTGTAATCAACAAGACAGCATGGTATTGGCATAAAACAGACACATAGACCAATGGAATAGAATAGAGAACCCAGAATTGGACCCACAAATGTATGGCCAACTAATCTTTGACAAAGCAGGAAAGAATATCCAATGGAAAAAAGACAGTCTCTTTAACAAATGGTGCTGGGAGAACTGGACAGCAACATGCAGAAGAATGAAACTAGACCACTTTCTAACACTATTTAAAAAAATAAACTCAAAATGGATAAAGGACCTGAACGTGAGACAGGAAACCATCAAAACCCTAGAGGAGAAAGCAAGGAAAAAAACCTCTGACTTCAGCCGCAGCAATTTCTTACTCGACACATCTCCAAAGGCAAGGGAATTAAAAGAAAAAAATGAACTATTGGGACTTCATCAAGATAAAAAACTTCTGCACGGCAAACAATTAACAAAAACTAAAAGGCAACCAACGGCATGGGAAATGGTATTTGCAAATGGCACATTGGATAAAGGGCTAGTATCCAAAATCTATAATGAACTCACCAAACTCCACACCCGAAAAACAAATAATCCAGTGAAGAAATGGGAAGAAAAGAATGGATGCTTTTCTACTGAAGACATCCAGATGGCCAATAGACACATGAAAAGATGCTCAACATCACTCCTCATCAGGGAAACACAAATTAAAACCACATTGAGATACCACCTCACGCCAGTCAGAGTGGCTAAAATGAACAAATCAGGAGACTATAGACGCTGGAGAGGATGTGGAGAAACGGGAACCCTCTTGCACTGTTGGTGGGAATGCAAACTGGTGCAGCTGCTCTGGAAAACAGTGTGGAGGTCCCTCAAAAAGTTAAAAATAGATCTACCCTATGACCCAGCAATAGCACTGCTGAGAATTTACCCAAGGGATACAGGAGTGCCGATGCATAGGGGCACTTGTACCCCAATGTTTACAGCAGCACTTTCAACAATAGCCAAATTATGAAAAGAGCCTAAATGTCCATCCACTGACGAATGGATAAAGAAGATGTGGTTTACATATACAATGGAATTGTACTTGGCAATGAGAAAGAATGAAATCTGGTAATTTGCAGCAATGTGGATGGAACTGGGGGTATTATGCTAAGTGAATTAAGTCAGGCAGAGAAAGGATACCATATGTTTTCACTCATATGTGGATCCTGAGAAACTTAACAGAAGACGGGATGGGAAGGGGGAAAATAGTTACAGAGAGGGAGGAGGCAAACCATAAGAGACTTAAATACTGAGAACAAACTGAGGGTGGATGGAGAGTAGGGGAGAGGAGAAAGTGGGTGATGGGCATTGAGGAGGGCACCTGTTGGGATGAGCACCAGGTGTTGTATGGAAACCAATTTGACAATAAATTATATTAAAAAAATAATTTCTGGGGGGAAAAAACCTAAATGTCAGAACTATGGGATTCCATTAAATCAGTGATGAGGAAAATCCTTTTGAAACTAAATGAAAACTAAAATAAGTAAATATTCAACTTAAAAAGGGAAAGAAAATGGATGGCAATAACGAGAAATTGCTCCACGTTCTTCAAGTCAGATGCTGACAAGATGGAAGCCAGTTGCTACAGCATTCTCCTAGGTTAATGACCCCTGGATTTGGACTGCTGTGGGATGACATCCCAGAATAGTTTTTGGATTCATGACTCCTCATCCAAAGTGCAGGGTAACCATCTCCTCAGGTGATCCAGACATTTTTAACCAGAGACAGGAGGGAGGGATAGTTTTTCCATGTGGATCTTTAAAAATACTTTAGTAGTAGGGTGCCCGGGTGGCTCAGTCATTTAAGTGTCCGACTCGTGGTTTTAGCTCAGGTCATGATCTCAACAGTTCGTGAGACAGAGCTCCACTTAGGGCTCTGCACTCACAGCACAGAGCCTGCTTGGGATTCTCTCTCTTTCTTTTTGCCTCTCCCCTGCTCGCATGCATGTGCTCGCTTGCTCTCTCTCTCTCTCTCTCAGAATAAATAAACATTAAAAATAAAATACTCTACTACTGACGAGCCACATGATACAGCACAAGGGGCAGCATTTGTGCAATTCAATCCCTGATAGTAATTAATACTAAGATTAACTGTGTCAAAAATGACCTGTACAGTTACTACAGTCACCTTAAAATTAAAGCGAAAGCTAAACTATGCCAAAATCAACAAGGTTATATTCATCTCAGCAATTAAATGTAAAACTTTGTTTGCCAATGTTTAGTATTTAAAGTAATTTATTTCCTGAAACCTTACCTACCATCTTCAATTTCAATTATATTTGACAGACATTAAGAGCAGACCAGGGAAAATATTTATAATAAATAAAATGAAAGCATACAAAATCGTACATGCAATAATGACTTTGCAAAACCAAATATAAAGATGCCATATTTTATACACAAAAATATTCACAGTGGTAGTAACTCCTCAAAAGTAGAAATTCCGGTCTTACTCATCTTTATAGTGCCATTTTACAGAAAAGTGCCTGGTACAGAGTAGGTATCCCGTGAGTGTTTCCTGAAAATAATGAAAGTGAATGGTATACGTCTTCAAAAAAAAAAGGTACTCAATCAAGTAAATATATAAAATTTTAATATTTTTATCTGAAATATACAAAGGCCTAAAGACAAAGTCAATACCTAACTAAAATTCTCTCATGTAACTTCATTATTACAAAGTTAAGTCTTGAGTGTCAAAAATCCGACTCTAAAAATATGGTCTTAAAAATCACATATCTACATATAATACTAAGTAAATTGTCTTATGCTGCATCGTCATCATCCACTGCAGCATAGATGGCTTGATTCCTCCTCTTAATTTTCTTTCTTTGTTCAGGTTCATGTTCGTCACTCAGCCTCTTCAGGGGCAACTCGGTTAAGTCTTTTCCATCCTCCAACTCCAAAGCCTCACCAGGCTTCCCCTCTCTGCCATCTGGGGAACCCAATGTATCATCAGAAGATACAGTCATGGAACCTGGCAAGATCCTGACATCAGAGAAGCTGGCGGAGAAGTCAGAAGCTTGATCAGAAGAAGGCTCTACAGACGGTGTGTTCATGTCACTGTGTGTACTTACGATACTATCCTCATCCTCCTCTTCTTCATCTAGCATTATTTCATCTGGATTAATAGAGGACAGGGCAGACGTGTCTGTGTTATATTCACTACGGTCTTCACCAGAGTCATTACTCTCCAGGTCCTCCTGTTCTTCATATTCACCACACAAGTGATGTTCTTCCTTGGCCTTCTGCAGCCTGACGTTTATGTCAGTGATGCCAAGCTGGGCACAAAATTCAGTAGTTTGAGGATTGATCCTATGCACCAACTGCATTTGTGTCTGTGGTCTGCTAGGGTCATAACAAGCAGCTGTTATGCTGAAGTTACATGGAACTCTGAGGTCATGATTCAGTATTTCCAATACTTTGTTCATAGCTTCTTCTGTTGCACTATAATCCCACCTACAAAAGTCCAAAACAATAGCTTTTTACATTTTATCAGCCTCAGACAACAAATGGTAAGATCTAACTGTGGACTTCAGGTGTAAGGATAAAATCTAAACCACATATAAAAATTCCGTTTAATAAAATTACAGTTAATTTACCAAAGGACCATTCTGAAATAAAAACAATTCTTAGAAAAAGCTCTTCTTGGGGTGCCTGGGTGGCTTAGTTGGTTAAGCATCCAAATCTTGGTTTTAGCTCCAGTCACAATCTCATGGTTCATGAGTTCAAGTTCCATGTCATCAGGCTCTGTGCTGACAGCTTGGGATTCTCTCACTCTTCTCTCTGCCCCTACCCCATTCTCACTCGTGGTCTCTCTCTCTCTCAAAATAAATAAATAAAATTTTTAAAAAAGAAAAAAGAAAAAGCTGTTCTTAACTCACACTCTAAAATAAGCATAAGTTACTTTAATGTGTGAACCAAATCATCACCACATTACAGTTTTATACACGCTTATTAATTTATGTGCTAATTTGGGTTGGTACTCAATAGCCCATTTTCTTACATCCCTTAGATGGAAAATTTGTAGTTTTCCGTACCAGTCAGTAACCCTTGAATTATTCTGACACTCATTTAACAATAATTCCCTTGATTTAAGAAAAAAAAAAAAAAAAAGGTGGAGGGGACAAAAAATCATGCATGCACCAGAGAGAGCAAACCCTAAATGTCAGACTTACCTTGTATGCAGGCCATTATTTTCAGGCATATTCCATAGACGCCCAGTCACATTAATAAGATCATCAGTAGCCCTTAGAACAGTGAGCCACTCAATATCATACTCCAAGTACTCAGAAGCACTGGGGTCATGTTCTATTTCTATTACCTATAGGAAGAAATTGATAATTTTAAGAAAAACATTTCTATTTTTAATATGCTAAGAATTTCAGTATAACAATAAAATTTAAAAGGAATTTAATTTAGTAGCTTAAAAACACTAATGTAACATATTCCAAAATTCTCACAATACATAAATTATAAAGAGCACAAATAAATTCTGAAGGGAAAATTAATTTTTTTTTAATCATTGGAAGAGCAAAACTATATTGCAAAGTTATTTCATTTTCTTTTTACCTGAAGAAAGTCTCTATGTGGTAAGCATTTGTCCAAGGCTAAAAATTTTGTTGCTTTGGCCGTCTGTTCTTTATCCTTGGCCTACAAATATGAACCATAATTTTAAAAAGAATGTTAAATTTTTTTTTTAATGTTTACTTATTTTTGAGAGAGAGACAGAGTATGAGCAGATAAGGAGCAGAGAGAGAGAGAGACACATAATCCAAAGCAGGCTCCAGGCTATGAGCTGACAGCACAGAACCCTACACAGGGCTCGAACCCGCGAGCCATGAGATCATGACCTAAGCCAAAGTTGGCCACTTAACTGACTGAGCCACCCAGGCAGCCCCAGAAAGAATGTTAAATCATCACAGTAATTCATACACAGAATAGGATGGAAACAATCTTTATTAAACATACCCCTAAGTTATGTGTCAAAGCAACAACTGTCACTTTTCCAAAATAAGTTAGTTCTGCAACCACTTGTGTAATAACAGGCGATGCACTTAAACTCTCTGGGCTTCAACTTCCTTACAAAAGTCAAAGCAGACACTAATGCTGATGATAATGCCAGTGCTGAATCAAAGTATATAACGCAAAGGCTAAGATAACAGAAGAGCTGAAAAGTAATCTGGCAGAGCTAAAACTATATAACTTTTAAAAGAAATTATAAGGAAAAATCTTTATAAACTTGGGTTAGGCAAATATTTCTTAGATACAACACCAAAAGTTGATGGGATACATTCACAGAATGAAATATTCAACAATAAAAATGAAAGAAATACTAATACTTGCTACACGAATGAACCTCAAAAACACACAAACAAAAGAAACCACGTGCCAATGACTATAGACTTTGATCCCACTTATATAAATTTCAAAGAGGGCAAATCCACAGAGACACAGAACAGATTAGTGCCTGGGGCTGAGAGCGGGAACAAGGACTGACAGCAAACAGCACAGCAAACAGGCACAAGACATCTTTTAGGGTGTTGGAAATGTTCTAAAACTGGGCTATGTGCTGTTTGCTCTGGAAACCTCTGGAACTCTGGATATATGCTAAAATTCACTGAATTGTACATTTAAATAGGTGAATTTTATGACATGTAAATTATATTCCAAGTAAGCTATTTTGTAAAAACTGAATTGGCAGAAAAGAAACATGGGCAGGGGGTGATAGACTACAACATGAAGGTCATATTGGATGAAGTACAAAAGTGACTCACTGAGAACAGTAAGGCCCACGGAGAAAAAAGGACAGGAAGCAGCTATGGGACACCCTGCTGTGGGCCAGGTTTCAGTTCAATGGTGGTGACGGACTGAGAGGTGAAGGCACAGAGAGTGCAGGCAGATCTTGGCAGTGGGGCAGTTCTGAGACAAAAGGTGATCTTTGGTGTTGGTAAAGGGGCTGAAAGAGACCACTGGCAAAGGCAGTCAAGGTTGAGGAGCTAATTAAAAGGGACTGAACATATTCATTCAGAGATAGAACTCCCTGAGGCTGACAACCCAAGATGGAATGGGGGGAAAGAACCAAAGCCGATGGTTCAGTAAAAATCCAGGCCCTAGGATTTTGAGCGTGTCATGAGCCCTAGGGCATGTCATGAACCCTAGGAGACGGAAGAGAATAACAAAGACATAGAAAAGATGACTGATTTGAATGGATAACTTGGACATTTAAAGAGGATAATCACCTTGGCAGTGGTCCAAAGGAAGAGAAAAGGAGTAACCTTGCCTCTTTCTCCCAATGAAACTGGGGAGTGAGGATAAGCCCACAACAGAAAGGGCCCACAGGAATGTTTCCAAACAGAATTTTCCAAACTGTACTTGAAGAACATCATTAAAGTGCACTTCCACCACAGAAAAGAGTATGGTCAAGTTCAAGCAGCACTGCACCCCACACTCCACTCACTCTTGGAGAAAGACGATGCCCATCAGCACATTAAAGACTCTCAGGAATTCTATAGAAGAAGACTTCGAGAAGGAATTTCTAACCTTGTTAACCCAGCGTTTTCTAAATGTTTTCCCTATGGAATACTTTAGGTGGAAAGTCAGTCAGAATGGGAGGGGAAAAGAAACAACGATCTCCATAAAAGCCTAAGTTGAAGTTTCTATTTATTCTCTACCTTTCGTCAAGCACCATCACCCATGCAGCTACCCAAGGAAAATTCTGGGAGTCCCCCTCTGTCACCAAATCCTGATGATTCTGCCTGCAAAATCTCTCTGGAGATCGTGTTCTCTGTGTTCCCTCCCTGCCACAGGCTAGAACCTCATCTTATGCTTAAATAGCCTCTCTGCCTCCCATTTTACATTACTGTGATCCATACACAAAAATGCTACCAAACTAATCTTTCTAAAATCAAAGTCTGGTTTCACTACTCCCCAACTTTCCCCATTACCTTCTGGTTAAAACCTAAACTCCAGAACATGGCCCAGCAGGCAGTTAGGATGTCCTTCCAGCCTCATCTCTCCCTCCGCCTCAGCCGCAGGGACTGCTGCAGCCCCCAGCGCGCCACGCATTCAGACCTCTAGCCTTGGCACACACTGGGCTCCCTACCTACACTGCCCTCATATTCTACTGCTTCCTGGCACAATCAATTCCTTTGGAAAACCTTCTCAATCTCTTCATCTCTGTGTCTACATCCCCAATTCACCAGAGTCTGGTGTAGGCACTTCCACAGCATCATGGCACTTTTCACCACAAACTTATTGCTATCACTAATCACTAATAATAATACTTATTGCCTGCTTGTCTCTTCCCTGCCCCATGGATATGGAGTTACTCGAAAAAGCAAAGTTATCTTTGAGCTCTTTCTCTAAATTTACAACTGTGCCAACAGTGCCTTAGCCTACAGATATTTGTTAAGTGTTTGTCAAATCAAAGAATGTTCTGATTTCTACCTGATGCTGCATCAAGGCTGCAAACTTCACATGAAGGTGTGCGGAAAACCAGTAGGTAGGTTTTAAGTGCTCTAGAAGCTCTGAGGCAGCAGGACTTCCCAATGTGTTATTTTCCACTTCTTGTCGGAAAAAAGATTTAGTCTTAAGAAGTTGCTTCTTATCTCCATAATGATATATGCTTCTTGGCCAATCGTGAGATAAGAATATGTCCATAGGTTGCTTCAGCTTTAACAGAAAAAGAAAGAAAACCCAAAAACAGATTAGCCAAAAGCAATCCCCTACACTTTCTCTCCACCACCACACCATTGTTTAACCGCTTAGATCTTTAGATTTCTATGTAATTCATTCTAAGCAAACTTTATTTAAGAAGGTCACAGAAATACTAAGAAATGCTAAACTCCTCACTCATGTAAGCAAGGAGAAAAAGCTTTCTCTTTACCTCACAAATCATCCTTATATTCTATGGCAAGGCAGGTCAACAGAGACATACTTTGATCTAACTGCCAACTAGCTATGGTCTTTAATATAGGGTTTCTGAAATATACAATAACCATTATTCTTGTCACTTTTAGTAAAGGAACTGTTTTAAGATACAGAGAGACACAGATTTCATGAGATCTCTAATGTAAATAATATAGTAAAACCCAAAGATAAATTCCTTTTTTTTCTAATGGACTCATAGAACATACATGTAAAAAATACTGTTTGCTACATAAATTATACTAGAGGTATTCAAGGTAGCTGGTGTCTTCATGGGGAGGCTACAAAATATACTCCATACATTACACATCCCCAGCACCTTCAAGTAATCGGCAACAAAACTTGGAAAACTAAATTAAAATAATTTATGTGTTCAAGACAATACAAGATAAAGGATACGAATAATCGCTGAATAACTGATTCGGGCAGTAAGTGTGATGAAAATTCAGAGAAGAGTGATGGCTTTAAACTAGAAAACTGGTATCTAAGCTGGGTCGTCAAACACTGGTAGGACTGAGATGGGTGAAAGGGAAAAAGGATTCAAGGTAGGGACCTGTTAGGAGTAGGACATTAAAGAAACGCCCACGAGCATCCTTAAGCTCCTGCAGAGGCTGTAGGCCATGGTGGGAAGGGTCTGACAGCTTCAGGCGACTCCACCACCTAACTCCTAGGGAATTCCCCGGAAGGCTACTTACCTTATCTGAGCCTTGATCTCTCATCCTTAATGTGACAAAGTTAGAGTAATACTTGCTGTACAGAATTGTGTGGCGATTACATGAAATGTCATGTGTGATAACTGCTTAGCCCAGTGTCAGGCATTTAATGGGTTCTCAAACAAAAACCTAGTGTCAGCTACTCTCTAGTTAAGCCAGTGTTCCAATACCACTTTCACAATTTTACCACATTCTCTATCTTCCTTACCATTATTTATTCCCTACTTAATACCATTATTTAAAATGAAATATTCTAGGGCGCCTGGGTGGCTCAGTCGGTTGAGCGTCCAACTTCGGCTCAGGTCATGATCTCACAGTCTGTGATTTCGAGCCCCGCATCAGGCTCTGTGCTGATGGCTCAGAGCCTGGAGCCTGCCTTAGATTCTGTGTCTCCCTCTCTCTCTGCCCCTCCCCTGTTAATGCTCTGTCTCTCTCTGTCTCAAAATACATAAAAACATTAAGAAAAAAAAAAATTTTTTTTAAATAAAAAAATTTAAAAAAATAAAATGAAATATTCTAATATTTTCTTTAAAGTATCACTTTATTCCAACATATATTCTTTAGCCTTATTCTAAGTAGTAATATACACAGTCATAGATTAAATGTTCTATTTTATTATTACTTCCTAAAATAAATGCATAACATTAGAATAAAAAAAAAATGTTCATCTGTGAACCTCCTAAAAGCAACTCAAGATCCAAACTTTAGAAATACTGAAGTATTCTATACTGAAATATTTCTTGGAAGTGGTATACCAAAATGATCAAAATACATTTTGGTACAGAATGACTTTAACATTTTTTCAAGTATGCTGCAATGTAACTTTTACATACCTGTTTTAATTTATAGACTTCAATATTTCTCACATGGTATATACTCCTTATTGTAGCTGGATTATAAGGGGGGCACTCAAAATGACCTTGAATTAAAGAAGAGAAATGAGCTATATTCAACTCCCTTAAATACGGCAAATACAAATAACATACACACACTTTTCCAAAACGGAGGTCTGTCATTAATGTTTTGGTTCTTAAAAATTCTATGAAAACACTGCTCTTAAAAGGCTGGTATTAAAAAAAAAAAAAAAAAAAAAGTTGGTATTTTCTACTAATGAGTGATCACTAACTATAAATCTAAATAATTGAGGGGCTTATGATTTTTTAAATTAAATTATAATTTGGAATACGTTGTTTATTCATATAGTTTAAAATTTAAGAGATATCATCAGAAAGGAATAAAAAGTAACCAGTGATGCCCAGGGCTGGGGTGGGAGCAGGGATTAACTACAAAACTTTTGGGAATACTAGAAATGTTTTAAATCTGGATGGTTGCACAACCCTACATAAATTTACCAAAATCACGACATTGTATACTTACGATAGTATGTAAGTTTTATCTCAACAAAGCTGATAAAACAATGGGAGGCAGGGATCCTCCTATTCCTACTAACTACTAACACTACCTAGAGGAAACTCAAGTTAATCAGGTTTTAGTATTTTATTCCAGGGACATCATCTATGCATTTAATACACAAACTTCTTTATCCTCTCTCTCTTTTTTTTTTTTTTACACAAATAGCAGTATAGTTGAAACATGTTCTGTGCCTTGTTTTTTTTTCACTTAACTTGGAGTTCTTTGTGTATCAGTTACACATAGAGTTGCTTTCTTCTACTTTTTTAAAAAATTAGCTTCATAGCATTGCATTGTATAGTTTTATCATGATAGAGTTATGTTAGAGTTAATTACTTTGTACCTTTTGCCATTACAAACAAGGCTGAAATAATAAATGTGTACACATCATCTTGCATGTGTGGAATATATCTGTACATTAAATTCCTGAAGTAGAACTCCTGGGTCAGAGTACTTTTATCATTTCCACAGATTACCAGCTGTCCTCCAAAGAGTGGAGGACAGTTTGCACTCACACCTGCCATGAAGGAGACAGCCTATTTTTGTACTCCCCTGTCAATAGTTTAGAATCATGGGAAGCAGGGCAGCAGGGAACAGATCTGTGATTTAACAGTTACACAGAGGATGTAAGTTTTAGCTGCCAACTTAATTCATAAAACTTTGAAATCAATGTAAACTCAAGCTATTCCTTTAAGATCAATTTTTTCAGATACAATGGAATAAATGAATGCACTGCGATATGCTTCTATAATAGAATACTATTCACAAATTAAAATGAATGTATCAACATGGATTTCAAAAACACATTAAACAATGAAACAAGTTGCAGAAATATACATGCAAAATGATACATTCATATGAAATTTACAACATGCTACATTGTACACTGTTTAAAGCTGTTATGTATCTGGTAATGACATAATCAAGCAAATAACAAACACCAAATTCAGAAGAGTGACTCCTGGTAAGGAAAGGGAAGGATAAAAGGAGAATAAGACTGAGAACAGATAAACTATGAGCTCTGACTGAATCTGTACTATTTCTTTAAAATCCTGACTGGAGTGCCTGGGTGGCTCAGTCCGTTAAGCGTCAGACTCTTGATTTTAGTTCAGGTCATGATCTCATGGTTGTGAGATCGAGCCCCCCATGGATCCTGCTTGAGATTCTATCCTTCCCTCTCCCTCTGCTCCACCCCTGCTCACACATTCTCTCCCTCTCTCAAAAAATAAATAAAACAAAATAAAATCTAACTAAAAGTGGCGAAACGCTAAGACTTGAAAAAACTAGATGGTGGATACAAAGATAATTTGTTCTAGTACTCTCAAATTTTTCATATGTATAAAATAAAGTACTTCAGGGGTGACTTGGTGGCTCAGTCGGTTAAGCATCCGACTTCATTCAGCACAGGTCATGATCTCGCAGTCCATGGGTTCAAGCCCCACGTCAGACTCTGTACTGACAGCTCAGAGCCTGGAGGCTGCTTCAGATTCTGTGTCTCCCTCTCTCTCTGCTGTTCCCCAACTCACACTCTGTCTCAAAAATAAACATACATTAAAAACATTTTTTTTTAAGTAGTCAGTTCAGAGAAAAAATTCCATGAAAAAGTCAAACTATATATTATGCTTAAGTTAGTCTGACAGATGCAAGTTCTAAAATTTAAAAACAATTCTCAGAACAATACCTTTTCGATAGTCATGAGATTTAAAGATACCAGAGATTCCACCAATCCTTACACCTCGGTATTTTACTACACCAGCCAAACCTGAAAAAGTACGCAGTTAAATAAAATTACCATAGGCAGAAGCAATCTCTTTACTAACTAAAACAACAGTTTGAAGGCGTAGAACTCCATGCAGTCCTAAAATTATTTGAAAATTAAATATCAAGATGAAGTTACTCTTTCACATAGCAATATGCCAACAATATAAGAGGCAGACTAGGGATGAAAGGCCTAGAAGCAGATCAGGGAAGATACTAAGCAGAAAGGAAGGGTCAATGAGATTAGGTATGTTAAGAGAAAAATAGACATAATTTGGTACTTAGTCAAATATTACAGTGGGCTGGCAGGGAAATAAGGAAAAGTGTCCTATGATGGATTTATAGGTTATACACCTGAAAGTCAACAGGTATAAAGTATAAATAGCCTGCAGTTTCTATATTTTATTTCTGATTGATCATCTTCAAACATCTTTTCACAATATTACAGTTGTCAACAGAACAATCAGTAATGAAGTAGATAAATTATATTTCTGAAGTTATCATGTCATCATTAGAGCTGAAAACATTTAAGCGAAGAAAAGAATGGACTAAATAGTCTAACAGGACTAAAATTGAACCTGAATCTAATCCGGTTGTAAATCTAAACACAGATTACAGGTAATGCAGAGGATAAAAGGAACACATTAAACAATATAAGAAATTCCAATCAGCTAAATCCAGAACACAGGAAATTCTACAAGAAAAAGTTCCCATTTTCTTCAACAAATAACAAGCATGGGTAGGAGAGAAAAGGGACACTTACAGCCTAAGAGACTTCAGAATCATGACAAGCAAATGAAATGTGCAGGCCTCATTTGGATTCTATTTGAACAAGTCAAACAAAGTAAAACAAACATCTTTGTGATAATCACAGAAATCTGAACATGAACTAAGCAATAAATAATGAGGAATTACAGTTACTTAAGTAAAAGTTTAGAGGGGAGTGGGGTTGAAATAAGGATGGCAGAATGATAATAGTTGTTGAAACTGGTTAACATGTACAGAGATTCATTATACTATTCTCTATTCTTCTGTATGTTTAACAATTTCCATCATAATAAGTTTGAGTTTTCTCAATCAACAGAAAGAGTAAGAAAAAATAAAGGGATTGCAAATAGTACATAAGGCCTTTGCATTTTTTACTATGTTTTACTATCTATATTGCTTAAAATACTAGAAGCATGGACATATTTTCATAATTACCTACTTAAATTAACCATTCTAATTACAGTTTCATGATTAACTATTTAAATTAAGAGACATTTCGCAAACACCATATAGCTCAAGATGCTGCCTGTTATACAAATCCTAACAGGCGCTTCCATTACAAACAAAGCAAGAAATTACCCAGAACACATACCTAAATAATAAATGTTTGGCGCTACCCAGCCACCATAGGGTAACTCTTGCAAATGATTTGAGGCTTCATGGTTTCCCCCAATGAAAATTGTGAGAACTGGGGCCTTTTTTTCACCGGAGTAATACCTAGAACACAAGAGTAAAGTTGTCGGTTGGCATAGCAGAAATCAAGCATAGAGAAAAGCAATTAGGCATGCCCATGCAATCGGGCATAGCAGAAAAGCAAAATAAGGCCCAAAGGAGATATTTGAGCTCATTATATAAAAAGCTCTTTCTAAGTGAATTGCCTATACTTGTTCTTAAGAATGAAGGTCTGCCACCTTGGGTTTAAAGCCAGTGTACGTTCAATGAACTTTGTCAGTTCTTAACCTTAGCTTCTAGAACGCGGACGAGCACAGAGGAGGCGTCCAATAAAAACTCTTGCATCAGTAAACAGACTAGTCCCAGAGTCCTATCAAGTGCAAGGTAGATTACCCTGTCAGCTTCTTCCTCCAGGTTTTCCCCTCAGGCTTCGATCCCTTCCGAAACAGATAAGACAGGTGAAAGGAAAAGAGAAAAGTGACATTTACGAAGCACCAGTTCCTAGACACAGCGTGAACAAAGAAGGTAAGTAAGGGAGACAGCGAGTCAGTGGCAGGGGGAATTCGAATCCAGCCCGGGTTCTCTTCCACTCACTCACTGCCGGCTAGTCACGCCTCGCACCGCTGGGTCTGAGGCCCGGACCTCGCTGCTCACCTGTAGAAGGTCTGCATGTGGCGGTACTTGGGCGGCACGGCCATGCAACGCAGGTCGGCCTCGTTGCGCACCGCCTGGAAGTCGCCGCAGCACAGCAAAAGGTCTATCGGCCCGGGGCCGCGCTTCTCCGCCAGCGCCAGCGTCTCATAGATCTTGTCCAGCTCGCCGTGGCAGCAGCCGGCCACAGCCACCCGCATCCTGCCGGCCGGAGACGGGGAGCGCTGCCCGCAAGCCCCTAGACCAGACCCAGCCTAGGCCGGCGAGCAAGGAGCAGACTGATCGCTCAGCTCCCGCCAACACTAACTGAGCACACGCCTCGCAGAGACGCCTGAAATAGAACCCACTTCCGGCTTCCAAATCTCGCGAGAGAGGATGGAGCGGGGCAAGAATTCCAGGATTTGAGACAGCTTTCAAATTGACTCGAGCTGTCTTCTTGGGTCTTTCAGTTTTAGCAGTCTGCCAGATGATAAAAATCAAAACCAGAATAGTTTTGTTTTGTTTTTTTAACACAGAAGTAGTTGTTTAGTTTGATAAAATTAAGCCAAACTAAAAAAGTGAGCCGGTGCGATTGGCTAATTCCTACGACGAACCTGTCAACGCAAAGATAATTGCCTAAGAGCGAATTAGAAATTAAAAGATTTTTGGAAAAAAAAACCGAACAACACACATCAAACCGAAAACTTTTAAATAAAACTTAAAAACTTACTGAATATTTTAAAATTATCCCACCGAAGGGTTTCTAAAATTATCAGTTTTTTTTTTTTTTTTTAAATGAGCAGGGGACTCTTTATTTTCCTACCAAATAGGTGTTTGCATAACTAGACTGCGAGCTCAATGAAAGCAGAAGAATGTCTCGAAAACATCCAGGAGGGAAAAGAACGAAATTGACAGTTGAAAAATGAGTGGCCAAGACAGAAACAAGCAAATCAGTAACACCAAACGTCTGGCAAATTTAACAAGAAAAGTAATCTAATCAAGATAATACAAAGAGTGGGGCGCCTGGCTGGTTCAGCGGTTGGAGCACGACTTTTGATCTTGACGTTGTGAGTTCTAGACCCAGGTGGGGTCTTAAAAATAAAATATTTTTTGCCTCAGAGAGGGCACCAAATAAATAAATAAATAAATAATAAAATAAAATATTTTTTTAAAAAAGATAACAGTGACAAATCCAACTCTCATTTTAAAAAATTGCATAAAATAACATTCTAGGAACAAGGACACCAGAATTAATTAAAAATTAAGCAGATGATGTAAACAGAACCATGATAATAATACTGGAAAATTTAAATCCATTGAAGGACATTGTACTCAGAGTGAATTACAGGCAATTTCTTTCAAATTTACAAGATATAGCTTTCATGATATTTAAACTCATCAAGAGAGAAGAAAATTATGGAAATCTAGTATTTCTAATTGTTTTTTAATATTTTGTCTTCCTTCTGATTTGGATTTTTGAAATACATAAGAAGAGATGCTTTTGCAGTACTGCGAAGTTTAACTTTTTCCATTTATCTTTATTTTTTTAAGTTTATTTATTTTTGAGAGAAAGAGAGAGAGAAAGTGGAGGGGGGGCAGAGAGGGAGACAGAGAGAATCCCAAGTCTCCACGTAGTCAGTATGAAGCCCAATCCCACCTGAGCCTAAATCAGATGTTTAACCCACTGAGCCATGCAGGCACCCTTTTCCATTATTTTTAAGCTACAGGAATTGTCTTTTTCTGGATATTCTTTTCTTGCATTTAAAATATTTTATTTTAATTGAAGTCTAAATAAAGTAACATGAACAAATTGCATGAACATGCATTTTTACATGTGTAATTACCCATATAACCACCACCCATATCAAGATATAAAATATTTCCAGTATTCAGAAAGGCTCCCTTGTACTTCCTCACAAGCCCCTATCCCCAAAAGAAAAGCACTATTCTAACTTCTATCAACATAGATCAGCTTTGCTTGTTGGTTTTTTTTTTTTCTTCTAATTCCAGTATAGTTAACATAGTGTTATAATACTTTCAAGTGTACAATATAATGATTCAATAATTCTATACATTATTCAGTGCTCATCATACATGTACTCTTTTTTTAATGTTTATTTATTTTTGAGAGAGACAGAGGGAGCACATGCACAGGAGTGGGGGAGGGGCAGAGAGAGAGGGACAGAGAGAATCCCAAGCAGGTCAAGAGATCATGACCTGAACTGAAATCAAGAGTCGGAGCCATCAAGGTTCCTCCATAAGTGTACTCTTAATCCTCATCATGTTTTACCTTTGCTTTGTTTTCAAACTTCATACAAATGTCTCTCTATATATAGGTGCTTAATTTAATGTCTGTGTGATTCATCCATAAATCTATATTATAGATTTATAATAGCATACTGTTTCTTATTGCTGTGTAGTATTCCATTGTGAGCACACCATCGTTTACTTACCTATTTTCCTGCTGAAAGACAATTAGGTTGTTTCTAATATGGAGCTATTGTAAGTAAAACCACCATGCACATTCTTGTAAAAATCTTTTGGTGGACATAGCACTGCTTTCTCTTGGATTATTTCCAGGAATATAATTTCTGGGTATAGACTAGATATGTTTAGATTTAATAGATAGGTCAGTTTCCAAAATGGATATGCCAGTTTACACTTTCCTGAGTAATATGACCATTCCAATTATCCCATATGCTCAACAGCATTGGTATTGTCTGTTACATTTTAGCCATTTTGTTAGGCATACAATGGTATCTCCTTATAATTGCCATGCAGAGTTTACAAGAAAATTTTAATGTATCAGTCAATTTGAATTTTCTTCTTTTGTGACCAATAGGAAACAATAACTTAATGCCATAACATTCAAACACTAGTGGTCAAAGAAAGAAATAGAAGATAATGAATAAGGATGAAGAAGTGTATTGTGTCTCAGCTCCTGTTTCCAACCCACACCCCATTTCTAGAGGCCATACCAGTGAGTCACCAAACTTTAGAATTCTCACTGACTTTCTTAAATGCAGAGAGAATCAAATTTAAGAGAAATTCTCACCTCCCCTCCCCATTTTAAATGAGGAAAAACAGGAATATTGTTAGAGAAAAATGGATGGGGTGAACAATGAAGATAATTCTTTTTGCAAATGTGAAAGGCCACTCATTGAACAGACAGGTACCCTCAAAATGTGTGTGTAGTCCCATGAGGAAAACAGACAGGTAGGTCTCAGATTTGCTGGGAAAGAAATTCCTTGGTTCTATCAGAGCAAAGACAGCATCTAGATAGAAGCACCCAGCAATGAGCAAGATGAAAAGAGACACCACATGTCGACAATGGAAACATGCTAAAAAGAGCATAACTTGGGGTGAGGCTCAGCATGTATTCATTTAAACTTCTTAGGGGCAACCAGATCGTGGTTTCTTTTTTATTTTATTTTTTTTAATGTTTATTTACGAGAGAGAGACAGAGACAGAGACAGAGACAGAGACGAGTGGGGGAGGGGCAGGGAGAGGGAGACACAGAATCTGAAGCAGGCTCCAGGCTCTGAGCTGTCAACACAGAGCTGGACGCAAGGCTTGAACTCACAGACCTCAAGATCATGACCTGAGCTCAAGTCCGATGCTTAACCAACTGAGCCACTCAGGCGACCCTAGACCTTGGTTTCTAAAAAGCATTCTCCTCTAAAAGAAATCAAGTCTGCTTGTTGAAGTTGTTGATTCCAAGGCAAAAAAGGTACAAAATGAGCATGGATCATCTTGTGCAAGAAAGCAAGGATGTGTTCAAAGAATCTCAGATATCACGAGACACCAATTGAAGTTTTGCCACTGGCCAAATCTGAAACAATGTCAACATGAAAATGCAAAATCATAGTAACAGACTATAGGCCACTGAATAAAGTAGGAATCTATTACAGTTGACCCTTGAACAATGTGGGGGTTAGGGGCAGAGACTCCTGCACAGTGAAAAACCCATGTATAACTTTTGATCCCCCTAAAACTTAACTGCTAAGAGCCTACTGTTGACTGGAAGACTTACTGATAACATAAACAGTTAATTAACACATATTTTCTGTTTTACATGTATTGCATAGTATATTCTTACAATAAAGTAGACTAGAGAAAAAAACATTATTAAGAAAATCATAAGGAAGAGAAAACATATTTACAGTACTGTACTGTGAAAAAAATCCATGTGTAAGTGGACCCACACAATTCAAACCTGTGTCGTTCAAGGGTCAACTGTATTCTATATCAATATAAATAAGTAATTGGGGAAATAGGGATTTTACATAAGAAAGCATTACATTATCCTCATTATTATCTTTTCAAGCAAGAATCTTCAATGGATGCTAAAACCACTGGGTAAAACTTTAGAGAGTAATAGGATACTTACATAGTTTCAATGTATCTATTATTTGAGACTACTTATATAGTCTCAAAGTATCTTTCCAAAAGATACTTATTATAATACAAAGAAAAATAAGAATTTTACACTAGAGAAATCTGGCAGACGCCACTTTAACAGAATGATCAAAGTTAATCTCATTAGGAATGAACCAATCTACATCAAGTGCCTCCTGATAGGACATATATTATTTCTGTGATATTCCTGCTAAAAATGCATAACCTGAATCTAATCTTGAAAAATGGGCGCGTGGGTGGCTCAGTCGGTTAAGCGTCCAACTTTGGCTCAGGTCAAATCTCATGGTTCGTTGGTTCAAGCCCTGCATCAGGCTCTGTGGTAACAGCTTGGAGCCTGGAGCTTGCTTCAGATTCTGGGTCTCCCTCTCTCTCTGCCCCTTCCCCGCTCACGCTGTCTCTCTTTCAAAAATAAACATTTAAAAAATAATTAAAAAATAAAAATAGCAGACAAATTGAAATTGAGAAAGACAATTGAAAAATAACTGGTTTGTCTTTTAAAAAAATATGCTCATGAAATAAAGGACAAACTGAGAGAGATTAAAAATTAAAGACTGAATTCATAAATATGGTGCTATAAAACATATTAGCAGGTCAATTGGCAAAATATAAATACGGTCTGTAAATTCAATAGTCTTGCATCAGAACTAATTTCCTGGTTTTGATAATTTTACTGTGGCTGTATAAGGGAATTCTTTGTTTTTAGGAAACTTACATATTATAGTTAGATAGAGATATGGATACAGATATAGATATATTTAGGAATAAAGGAACACCATTTCTGCCACTTACTCATATGTACAACATATATTGTGTATGATAGGTATAATATATATATATATATATATATATATATATATATATATGCACTTTCCCTGCTCTCTGTGTATCTTTAGTTTCTACCCATCCATGTATTGCAGGGGCTAGAACTAAGAAACTATATTTCTTAGATTCCTTTGCCAGCTGAGGTCTGGATTCCATTTTCCAAATGAGAACATTTGAGTGAAATTAGAAGGGTGAAGAAAAGTAAAAACTCTTTCTATTGTCTTCTGGCTCTAGCCATGGCAGTGGTAGCTCAGCACCTCAAGCTCCTTCAGTGCTAGTGAACTTCCTACTGTTCCTGATCTGAAGTAAGATATGTTTTCTCCCCCACCCCCCGTGCATTTTTAGCCCTTCCAAAAACGTGATCTTTTTTGCTTAAAAGACCTAGAATCGGTTCTATTTTCCTATGTGTTATACCAGCCAAGGTGTCATTCAAGTGAAAGGCAACAAACAGATGTTTTCAACCATAAAAGAACTCCAAGGAAACAATACCATGGGGGCCCCTTTTGAAGAAAAAAAAATTATTTGAAAACGAAATCCAGACAAATGAGTTGGATAAAAATAAAGAACACAGGAAGAACCATGTTTAAATGATGGATGATTAAAAATAGAGCAGCTTGAGGGGATAGGAAATGCTGAGGTGGGGAGTAGGGTACTTCGTGAATATAGTGTGGTTCTGGAAGACCATGTTGATAGGGGAACATGGAGTAGAAGACTTTGTGATGTAAGGGAGTGAGCTATGGAGATATCTGGGCAATGAGTTCTCAAATCTGTTTATAATCTTTTTAATGTTTATTTTTGAAACAGAGAGAGACAGAGACAGAGTGTGAGCAAGGGAGGGGCAGAGAGAGAGGGAGACACACAGTCCAAAGCAGGCTCCAGGCTCTGAGCTGTCAGCCCAGAGCCCAACATGGGGCTCGAACCCACGAATAACAAGATCATGACCTGAGACAAAGTCAGACACTTAATTGAATGAGCCACCAGGTGCCCCTCAAGTCTGTTTATAAGTAAAACATGACAAACATCAAGAAAAACATCCATCCTTGCTATCTCTATCTTGTAATTGAACTAGATGATTATGGCACTTACCACCACCTGGTGGCAGCACACTCAACTAGAAAACTAAGAAGGGAGCAGGTCTGTGGTGGTAAAACTAAACTGAAGAGACACAAACATCACAAAAGAATAAAAGTTCTGTGGTGTTTCCAGCCTCTGAAGCTTAGATTTGTCATACACTTCATTGGACTTCCTGATTTCATTAAAAAAAAAAAAAAAACACTAATATCTCTTGTTTACAAGTTTGGATAACTTCCAGTTTCCATTCCTGTATTGTAAATGGTAAAAAGATCAGACTTACTTGTTACATTCACATCTTCATTTTCATTTTTTTTTAAATTTTTCTTTCAACCTTTATTTATTTTTGAGACAGAGAGAGACAGAGCATGAATGGGGGAGGGTCAGAGAAAGGGAGACACAGAATCTGAAACAGGCTCCAGGCTCTGAGCTGTCAGCACAGAACCTGACGCGGGGCTCAAACTCACGGACTCCAAGATCACGACCTGAGCCGAAGTCGGACGCTTAACCGACTGAGCCACCCAGGCACCCCTCACATCTTCATTTTCAAACACATCTGCCTAACATGGTCACCATCGTTCAGGGTGGAGGTGTCTTTTTGTTACCGATATTTATTTTTTTATTTTTGAGGGAGAGAGAGAGTACACGAGCAGAGAAGGGGAGTGAGAGAATCCCAAGCAGGTCTGTGCTGTCAGCACAGAGCCCTACTCGGGGCTCAATCTCACCAACTGTGAGATCATGACCCTATCCAAAATCAAGAGTTGGATGCCCAACGGACCAAGCCACCCAGGTGCCCCCAAAATAAATACATTTAAAAACATTATTCTCTAAATGAGTTCCTTTTTCATTGTTAAAGAAAAATAATTGCTTAATCCATAGCTACTCAATTTTTTACATTTAAATTCCTCACTGTGTATTTATTTCCTGAGAACAAGGGCATTCTCTTTGTAACAAAAGTACAATACTCAAAGTCAGAACGTTAGCAATGATACGTCATCTACAGATTTTGTTCAAATCTTGCCAAATTTCCCATTGATATCCTTTGTAGCAAGAGGGGGAAACGTGTCTTGGGTTTTTTTCCTCATCCAGAATTTAATTCCAGATCACAAATTGCATTTGGTTGTCATGTCACTTTACTCTTCTTTAATCTAGAACAATTATTTAGCTTTTCTTTGTCTTTCAAGACAATTTTAAAAGATGTGGGTGTGTTGTTTTGTGGAATGTCCCTCAATTAGGGTTTGTCTCATGATTCCTCATGATTACACTCATACATTTTTGGCAGGAATACCATGGAAGTGATGTTGTATCCTTATTAGTGCATCTTATCATGGTGTCTATTTATCCCATTAGTGATGATATTAATTTCGGTCCCTTGAATGCACTGATGTCTACCAAGTTTCTCTACTATCATGAGCAACTTGTGGGAAGATACTTTGAGACTGAATATCCTTTTTTTTTTTTCATTATGTTTTCCCCAATTAGTTTAAGCACCCATTGATGATTCTTGCTTCAAACAATTTTAACTCATATGGCTGTCATGTGGTAGCTTTCAAATTCCACCATTTTTTTCTATATTTGTCAGTTGGAATTCTAGAACCATAATTTGGTTATAAAAAGAACATTTTATTTTTTTACTGTAGTTTCTAATAAAAGACTTTCAACGTCTTACTACTGTGCTTTATGCATAGGCACATTTTACCCCCTCCAAACACCTGATAAATTTCTGTTGCTTTATTTCTCCTTGCAAAGTCCTTGTATACTTTACTTAATTAGCTGGTTGCTTAGGTGAGGCTTATTAGTCCTATGTAGGAGAGGCCTGTCAGGTCCCAGGAGACTGTGAGAGCTCTGTAAGGATCTTGAAACAGAGAAGTCTGGGCCCAAATTGATTAAGTCTCTTACTCCCTGAGCAATCTTCAGCAAATCATTGAACCTCTCAGAGTCTCACTTTTATTCCTGTCTGCTTCAAGGCAGGAACCGTGTCTTGACTTTGAATCCCCTATGACAATGTGTGCACAAGTAAACCCATAGGTTAGTGACTGTTAAACTGCACCACCATTGGCATATTTTCTCTTTTTTCACATTATTTATTTTTTTTTGAGAGACAGCAAGCGAGTGTGTGCACACACACGAGCGGGGGAGGGGCAGAGAAAGAGGGAATCAGAATCCGAAGCAGGCTCCAGGCTGAGTAGTCAGCACAGAGCTCCACACAGGGCTTGAACCCACAACCTGTAAGATTAGGACCTGAGCCCAAGTCGGACCCTCAACCAACTGAGTCACCCAGACCCCCAATACATCTTCTCTTTTTGATCCAATTAAAGAATCTCCTCTGTTTTCAAATCTTTCTTAAAGGTTCTTCTAAATTCCTTTTGAGGCCACTTTTTGTTTTACATCTATCTTGCTATACTTAATGTTTTCCTCTTTTTGCATAGGTTTGCTTCTACTTTCAAAAATATGTCTTTCTCTATCCTGGCAGTTGTACTTAGATATTTATAAATTCTTTTCAGATTTCCTTCTGGTTACTTTTTATTTTGTATTTCTATTTTTCTTTATTAAATTCACACTTTGTTGTCATTATTGTTTCTGAAATTAATTCTGCTCTGAGATAAGAGCTATGGGAGAATGAGGAAAATTTCATTCCTGTTTGCAGGTAAGTCAGTGTGGATATTTCCCTCTCCTCACCACAGTGCCCAAGTTACCTGTTTTGTTGTTGCTGTTATGTGGAAGCTAAATCGAAATTTCTTATTACCCCTCAGTTTCTACTCATTAATTGGCTTTGACGAGTGTACCTAAGGTTATTTAGCAGCAAAATTTGAACTAGAAATGAGATTCCTGGTCCTCAAGTTTAGAGGTTTGCTAATCAACACTTCCTTCCCATAAACTGGCACGCCAGTCTTCTGGAAAACAATAGGAAAGCTTGAGTAGCAAAGGTGTTGCATGTTTGAATCACATTCCCTAGCTTCTCTCCACTTTGATTTCAGCCACAGTTGTAATGATGGTTTTGCTGCAAGCTCAGATTAATACTGTTTGTATCTCACCCCAAAAGCAAGCCTACAGATTCTGTTTTTCTATACCAGGTTAAGGAAGACCTCACTGTTCTGTGCAATCCGGACAGTTAACGGCCCAGGGAAACCCTCAACCAATACAGGATGGGAAGTGGGTGGATAAATGCTCCAACCTCAAGAGGGAAATCCAGGGGAGCATTCTGTATGTTTTTCAGAAGTCCTCAAGGAGTAAGCAGTGACTTCAATAATGGATCCTTATATTGACTTTTCCTTCTTTCTTTTCTTACTCTCCCTGACCCATCAATCCTGTTCTCTGGAAACACTTCCTGAATAAACTACCTGTACCCAAATCACTGTCCCAGGATTTGTCCTTAGTGTCCAAACTAAGTAAAAATTCATTCAATAAGCATTTACTAAGTGACTATTCTATGCTAGGTAGTGAGATAAAAGACCTAGTAGATAAAATTTCTAATACCTGCCCGAAGTGCATAATGGGGAGACAAATAAGTAAACAATCACAAAAAATTACAATATATTGTTGGAGATGCTATGTTAGTGGCAAGAACAGTGATGCATAAAAGCATGGGGGAGGGGTCACTTAACTTATACCTGGAGAAGGGGCTTCCTGGAGGATATATTACTTAAGTTAATGGATGAAGCATGAATAAAATACAGCTATCACAACTGTATATGATACAAATATCAGCTGAAAATTCAATTGATACTTTTGTATGCTCTGTGCAAGGGTTATTCTCTGCTCTGCTGTGGTATGTAGTATATGACATGATTTTAGGTGGTGGATGGACATTTATACTTTTTTGTAGTTATTATGTTAATAAAGACTAGAATAAAATAAGTAGCACAAAAATTTGATTTTACAGAGTATTATGGTTTAGGATGAAGCTAAAACTATTTAATGAATTGAAACTGACCTTAAAGAAAAATATTGAGTGAATAATAACTGTCTCGGTTGACAAAGATTGCATGGGTGGTATACTGATTACTGAAGTTTGGGAAATATTACAAAAGAAAAAGTCTAAAATGAAATTCCTGCTTTCCAGAAACTCAACAGTTTCTTTGGAAACACAAAGCCATGAACAAGGATGATTAGGGCTACAATAAATTGGGAAACCAAATACAGATTTCCCCCTTTATCCAAAATTAAAGTGTTCTTATTAAAACTTTCTAAGTCAAAATGGCATAAAGAAGCAATTAACATTAATTGATATGGAAACATTTTTGAGCATTCCCAGACCTGAAAAACAACCTCTCTTAGGCATTTCTGATACCTTTCTCAGGCCCCCACAGCCTGAGAGTGCCAGGCCAGGTCTGTTTGGCTTCTGTTGGCCTTTCTGCAGAAGGTGCCTATCTTGCTAACAGATACACAAATGCAGATAAAGCACAAATGCTCACAGACACAGTTCAAAATTATGGGCTTTGATACTGAGATATTCAGTGTAGTTCCTGGGGGAAGGAGCTTGGGGATGCCACTCTCCCCTGCTGTCTGGGGTTGAGGGCTGCCTTTATTAGGGCCCTGAAAAAACAAACTCTGACTTCTATTTTTACTTACTACCTTTTTTCATAAAAGTGAACATCCTCTTTGGATTTCTTTGGTTAGCAAAAGTAGGTTCTAATGTAGGGTTTTTCTGAAAGCAAAGGGGAACTTTGGCTTAAGGGGAACTTTCTAAAAAAGGGGGATACCTAAACAGGAAGAAGATAGGAAAGCAGCAAGGAGCAAAGTGAAAAGGCTAGAGGCTACAAGATCAGTTGGAAGGCTATTGCTCTAGTCCAGGGGAGAGGTAGTTAACAGCTTGAATGAGGGAGTGGCTATAAAAATGGAAAAAAGAAAAGTAATGAAAAAGGCTCATTGCAACCATTCTATGAAAACCTTACTGGTTACAGGCAGCAGGAAGGTGAAACCTGTCAAGTCGAGGGCAGTTTTGTAGACACACACACATGAGCGGAGTGGGAAAACTGAACTAATCAGAAAATATAATTAGAAGCATATTTTTATTTGGGGAATTTTTTATTTTTATTTGAAGAATTTTAGCGTTAATTCTTCAGATATTTGTCCCCATTTTTTTTTCTATTTGACTCAGAGGCTGGGGAAATACTAACACATATATAACACTTTCTACATTGAAGGCATGTTGTAAAAAGCTTTAGTTCTCCGACCTCATAACTCTTATTTTGCAGAAGAGAAAGCTGAAGCATAGGGAGGTTAAGTAACTTGCTGGAGATAATGCAGATGATAAATAGCAAAGATTAAGCCCAGGCGTTCTGGTTCTAGAGTATCTTTTACACCACACCGGAATAAACGGGTCGGGTAGATTACGCCGAAGACCTGCTTTTGAGACCACAGTCCCTCCATGTGTAAAATGGCGATAATAACAACGCTAGAAGTCTGGTGCAAAGGAGTGAGATAATGAATGTGAATGTGAACTTCAAATTACGTACGTGACTACACAAAGTAGTTTATCAGAATATGAATACGAGAGCTCCCGCGTTGTAACGAATCAACCGCGAAGTTTGCAGCGCCAGAGCGAGGCCCCGCCCCTGTGGCTCCGCCCACCGCGAGCGGCAGGTGGGGCTGGCAGATCTTCTTTGCGCATGCGGAAACTGCTGCCCGCTCCCACCTCTAACCCAGGCTGAGAGTAGCTGCTGTTTCTGAGAGGACGATTCGAGGGGAGGCCCCTGGCGCGGTTTTCTTTGCCTCTCCCTTCCGCAGGCCCTGGCTGTACTTTAGCTGTGCCTAGAGCGTGGTACGTTTTCGTCTACCTACCTGACTTTCTGCAGAAGGCGCCTGTCGTTGGCCTAATAGTTCCCTGTCGAAAGTGCCGGCCCCCGCGCCGGCACCGGCCGCAGCCGGGTGGGAAGGCTCAAGATGGCGTGCCTGTTGGAGACCCCAATCCGCATGAGCGTCCTCTCGGTGAGTGACCGCCGCAGCTGCCCGCCAGCTCGAGAGCTCGGGCTGGCCCGCGGCATTCACCCCAAACGCGGAGTGCCTCCTGGACACCACCCCTTGGGGTGGCTTCCCGGCTCATCTTTGGGCCGCGGAGAGAGAGGGTGGGCGGGCGGAATAGACCGGACCCCGACCAAGCCAGAAACGTCTCCAACTCCGGGAGCTCCCACCGGTGCCGTTTCTCAGGTGGCCTCTGGCGGACAGGGTGGTTGGGCGTACGGGCAGCTGGCCCGGTGGCGCGGCTTGGTCTTTGCCAGGTGCTTCACTGAGCCTTCCTCTCAGCTTGCCGCTTCTCCGGGGCCGAGCGCTCTACCCTGTGAGGCGCCCGGCTTGCCGCTGGCCTGGGAACAAGCGCCCATTCAGCCCCCCGTGGCTTTGGCTAGAGGAGGTGCAGGCACCTTGGCCCCCATAGCCTGAGAACGGCCAGGCCAGGTCTGTTTGGCTTCTGTCGCGTCCCGGCACGGGCTAGAGCTGCTTGCTTCTTGGCAACGGGGATTTCATACCAGCTGCAACATATTCTAGCTTATGTAGTTGCCTAAGCCCCTTTTCTTTGGAGGTCGCAGCTCAGGGTGTAGAGGAAGCTGTGCCTGGCATTACTTTTTCCTTAAAGGAGAGTCAAGCATTGGGGGGGGGGTGGGGCGGAATAAAACTTTCATACTATTGGAAGAAGGAAACGTATTGATCCGCCAGGAAGTAATACCTAGTTGTTAGGGGTTTTTTTGTTTTTGTTTTTTTTTTCAAGTTAAAATCCAAAATACAACTTTCACCTTTCACTGTGTTGCTCTTGAGAACCAGGACCGGGAGTGAAAGTTGCTGAGGGATAACTTCAAAGGGTTTTACAATTTAGAGCTGTCCAACTCAGAATAGTCACTTTACCAATGGTCCATTTGCTGTTGCTGGAAATAGGCAAAGAATGGTTGGCTATCTTTTAGACTTGTGGAAGCTGATATTGAGAGGGTGGTTGAACTACAGATTACTTGGCTTGTCAGGTTCCTAGAATCTGTGACCCCAACTGGTTTCTTTATTCTTCTCTGACTTCTCCCTCAGAGACACTGGCCTATCTGGAAGCACTTAGGATATTTGCTATGATTGAGGGTTAGAACCTTGTGGCATACTGCAACCTAGATAATTTGGTGGAGGGCTGTCACCAAATTTGTCCCTTGACTAATTTTAGCAGTCTTTTTCCTTATTTCATACTGCAGTTTGGGGAAACACTGTTCATCTAAACATTGAATAAGATTAGCCTGTTATTCTACCTCTAATACCCAGGAATGTTTTGTAGGAGAGCAGGTGAATGACTTTTCCCTAATTATGTTTTTTTTTTTTTTCTTTTTTACGTATTCATTATTTGTGGCGCCTGTGTGGCTCAGTTGGTTAAGCATCTGACATTGGCTCAGGTTATGATCTCATAGTTGGTGAGTTCAAGCCCTGGTCAGACTCTCTCCTGTCAGTGAGCCCACTTCAGATCCTCTGTCTCTGTCTCTCTCTGCCCCTTCCCTGCTATCTGTCTCAAAAATAAATAAAATTGAAAAAAAATTTTATTTATTTATTTAGAAAGAGAGCATGCACACTCAAGCAGGGGCAAGGCAGGGAGAGGGAATCCTGAGCAGGCTCCACGCTGTCAGTGCAGAGCTGGCCGAGGGGCTCAAGCCAACTAACGGTGAGATCTGAGCTGAAATTAAGAGCTGGAAGCCTAACCCACTGAGCCACCCAGGCGCCCCTCCCTCGTTATGTTTTTTTCTTTTTTTTGAAGTATGCCTCTCAACTGCCCTTAATTCCCTTTAATTGTCTTTTCTAGCCTTCATTTCACCTGAAGCTTCTTTACTTTTTGTGCATTGTCAACTTGTGTAGTGCATACAGTGGAAAATTTTCATTTGTTTCACTCCCTCAGTAAAGAGTATTTCCTGTTCAGTTTTTTTAAAAAAATGTTTATTTATTTTTGAGACAGAGATAGCATGTGTGGGGAAGGGGCAGAGAGAGAGAGAGAGGGAAACAGAATTCCAGGCAGGCTCCACGCTGTAAGGGCAGAGCCTGTCTCAGACCTGAAACCCATCAACTGTGAGATCATGACCTGAGCTGAAGAAGGATGCTCAACTGAGCCACCCTGGCGCCCCTATGCAGAAACTTCTTGAAGAGTATTCCCTACTCATAGTGGGGATTTGCTTTAGTTCTAATCTCATTAAGGGCTTATTTATTTATTTTTAAAGTTTTTCACCGTTTCCAAAGTCTTGTCTGTCAGTTCATCAGTTATAGAGCCTTGGGAAATCAGACCCCATTATGGCACCACCTTTTGAAATAGTGCAGGTGGGACAGGAAATACTAATCACTAATTATCTTGAAAATAATTTATTTCTTTCATAGGCTGCTTACTGTGCACCAGTTATGTACAACACTCTGTAGTGTATACGTCTAGGGAATGCAAAGATGAGATCAGATATGCCCTCAGGGATCTCATGGTCCAAATGACTCCATGGCTTGATAAACGTAATTCAAGCAAGGGCAGTTCAATGGCTTTAAGGGTTTCATTCAAGGCCCTATAATACCTTCTTCTCTATGAGAGAGCTCATTCACTCTTAAAACCTTAACTGTAATCAACTCACATATTACATTGCCTACCTTGACTTTTCTCCACCTGTTGTCACATCTTCAATTGTGTGGATGTTACCTAAGATTTCTAACGAAGCACATTCCCTTCTAAGAGAATTTAATTATCACTTTGCATTTCTGTTCATGATACTTTATTTCATCACTCACCGTTAAACCTTTTGAATCATCTTTGGCCCTTCCCCTTCCGTGTCCGTATATCTAATCAGTCCTTAAGGTCTGTTGGCTCTTAGTGTTTCACACATCTGTCTGTTCCCATGGCCACCCTCTCATATCATTTTGTGCCTGCATTACCAATGTCCTCAAAACTATTCTTACTGCCTCTTATGCGTTACCCTTTCAGTTCAAATCCATTCTCTACAGTAATTTTCCTATAGAAGACATTGGACACACTGCTTTCCTGTTTCAGTTCTTTAGTCGGTTCCTGTTGCCGAAACGCTGATAATCCTATTCAGCTTTGAATGTAAGATTCCATATCCTCTGCATGAACCTTCTGTCCCATATAAACTGGCTTTTTCAAACTGAAGTGATCTTGGGTTCTTCCAAACCCAGTAACCCTTAATGTCTTCCTGGTTGTTTGTACATATGAATTATAGTATAGTATGCTTTTATTCATGTGATATATTTTGAGCTTCTGTCATTTGCTAGGTATGGCATTGGGTTTGGGAACTGCAGTGGTGAACTGCAGACCTGTCTGTCTCTGCCCTTAGGAAAATTTACCCTAATGGGGAAAATAGATACCAAATCATTACACAGTTCTTTGATAGTGAATGGTGATTAGTGTTATGGATGAAAAACATAGGATGCTGAATGGGCATGTGGTAGGGGAACCTGATCTATTGTAGAGGACATCTAGGAGAGGTAGGGAGGATTTCTCTGAAGAAGTGACAATGAACTAAAAGTTCAAGGATGGTTAAGAACAAACTAGAAAAACAAAAGAGCAAGTTCCGGACAAAGGCCCTGGGGCTTTTAACAATTGTTCTATCTTCTTAGTAAATTAATTCAGAGGTAAATGCTTGACCTTTTCTTTTTCTTAAGCCCACTCCTATTTATAGCACTATGTCTTGCATATAATAGGCATTCAGTAAATGGTAGAACTATGTTTCGGGGAATTGAACAAACTCTTCAGTTGTCTTTCTAGGGTGAACCATGATCATCCCTATCCATCTTTGGTTTGCACTTAGCATTACAACATCACCCTTTTCAACAAATTTATAAATTCTCCCATGTTTCCCAAACTCTTGGATGGTTTTACATTGATTGGATTGTTTAAAACTTTTAATTCTGAAGTAATTACAGATTCACGGAAGTTGCAGAGATAGTACGCTGTGTACACTTTACCCAGTTTCCCCTATTGGTTACATTTTATATAACTGTAGTACAGTATCAAAACCAGGAAGTTGATACTGATATATGTTTAGTTCTGTATCATTTTATCACATGTGTATAGTGTAGCCATTACCACAGTCAAGATACAGAACTAGTCTGTCATCACAAAAATCTCCCTTTTGCTACCTCACACCTACCCACACCCCCTGCCTGCTATCTCTAACCTCTGGTGACCATTAGTTTCCATATCTGTGATTTTGTCGTGTTCTATAATAATTGGCTTTTGTCATACAACATAATGCCCTTGATATCCATCCAAGTTGTGACAGTAGTTTCTTCCTTTTTACTGCTAAGTAGTATTCCATGGTATGGATGTCACAGTTTAGCTACTAACCTATTTGACGTTTTGGTTATTTCTAGTTTTTGGCTATTATAACTTGCAGTGAACAATCATGTTCAGGTTTTTACTTATTTATTTTTTTACATTTATTTATTTTTTGAGAGACGTAGAGAGAGCACAAGTTGGGGAGGGGCAGAGAGAGAAGGAGACACAGAATCTGAAGCAGGCTCCAGGCTCTGAGCTGTCAGCACAGAGCCCGACATGGTTGCTTGAACTCACAAACTGTGAGATCATGACCTGAGCTGAAGTCGGACGCTCAACCGACTGAGCCACCCAGGTGCCCCAATGTTCAGGTTTTTATGTGGACATAACTTTTTGTATCTCTGAGATTAATGCCCAGGAGTGCAATTGCTAAGTTGTATAGTAAATATATGTTCTCAAAGAAACTGACACTTTTCTAGAGTGGATGTACAATTTTACATTCCCATCAGTAAAGTACGAGAGACTCTTTGCACCCTTACTAGCATTTGGTATTGTTATTTTTTGTTTTAGCTGTTCTAAATAGATGTCTAGTGATAACTCGTCATGGTCTTAATTTGCTTTTGTGTAATGACAAATAGTGTCAAAAATATTTTCATTATGTGCTATCCATATTCTATTGAAATATGAAGAAATATTTCACTAAAAATTATATTTTTATTTTATAAATTTATATATATATATAAATTTATATAATAAAAATTAATATAATATTAAAAAATATTTTAGTGAAATATTTCTTCATGTCCTTTTTGCCCACTTCTTAATCAGGCTGGTTTTTGACTGGTGAGTTTAGAAAGCTCTTTATAGGTTCTAGATATAAGTCCTTTGTCAAATAGGTGCCTTGCAGATATTTTCTCCCAAGTCTGTAGTTTATCTTTTCATTTTCCTCTTTTTTTTTTTTTTTTAATGTTTATTGATTTTGAGAAAGAGGGAGCAGGTGTGTGCGCATACGAGCTAGGGAGGAACAGAGAGAAAGAATCTGAAACAGGCTCTGCACTGTTTGTACAGAGCCCGATGAGGGGCTTGAACTCATGAACCATGGGGATCATGACCTGAGCTTAACAAGTCAGATGCCTAACTTAATAAGCCACCCAGGCGCCCCTATCTTTTCATCCTCTTAACCATAGGTTAAAAAATTAACTTTGATCTCAACTTCACACCTTATACAGAAGTTAATTCAAAATGGATCATAGATTGTAAAACATAATTAATTTTGTTTTAAAATAAAACATAATTACCATTAATTGTAAAACATAAAATGAAACTTTTAGAATAAACAGAAAATCTGCAGAACCTTGGGCTTGGTGAAGAAGTTTTAGATATAACACCAAACACACGACCTGTTTAAAATTTTTTAAATTAAAAATTGAGTCCAATTAGTAATTGGACTTAACCAAAATGAAAATTTATGCTTTGTGAAAGACTCTGTTAAGAGGATGATTGCATTTTATTTTGGTCACTTCGTAATGATTTGAGAGGAAAGATAATAAAATGCCATTGAATAACATTGTAGGCTGCTATAGATAGCTAAGGCATCTATTTTAGTTGTCTTCTTCACAATGTTTTCCTAGTGCCATTATGCCTTTTTGACCAACAGCTGGTAGAAGTGTACAGGGTAGCCCAAATCTGAGTATTCCTTGATTTGGTTCTGTTCTTGGTAATTATAAACAATTGATTTGCTCTCTTACATGGACAACTGATAATAGGAAAGATTTTTATGTGAAGGTAAGCCTGGCTATACTATAGGCATGAATTTGGCCTCTCTTGGTTTTTAGTAATAAGTGCAAAGTAAAATCTGGTCAGCGCATTTTAAAGTTTGCCATTAATTCACTCCACAAAGCACCAGAAAGCTCAGGGTATGTCAGAAGGTGGTCAGTCCCAAAAGGAATTTAACAGGATGAACTTCTAAATCTTTAGTGGCAATATACGAAGAATGCAGATGCTCATTTGTATGTTTCTGGGCATCTTGTATCTTTAAGGAAAGATTGCCACCTGAATTCAGTGAGTGCTCAAGAAGTCTTATGAACTTAACCAAGAGTTAGAACACCTTTGTGTAGGGTCTATTTCACTTGGAGATCTAGCCTTCCTGTCTCCTCCCATTTCCATTAAGAGTTTTAAAATAGTGCCAGAGCCAGGAATTTCAGTGGTTTTGACTTGTATCTTTTTTATTTCTGATTTGGCGATTGCTTTGCCGTACCATCTGTCATATTGGCTTCTGGGTAAAGATAGGGAGTTATTGACAAAGGAAAAGTCTTGTTAGCTTTTGGAAACCAGAGAACAGCAATCTTCACTAAGCAGTGGTGCTGTGATCCTTGGGACTATTTAGATGGGAGTGAAAGGAATTCCAAATAAGAGTTGTTTTGTAGAAACAGCCTCCAGTTGTTACTTTGATAAAGGAAAAACTGTTTTGACTTCCTTCTATAAAATTAGAAGAATAACGAGTTAGCTACATTCTCCAGTATATTCATAATACAGTTATTGGAGGAGGGGGAATGATAAGAGTATTATGCTGCCTCATGAAAATGAAAAGTTGTGGAGGCAGTAGGAAGAGTTTACAACGTATAGGGTCTACTAATATTTCGTGGTCATTACCACCTGCAAAATTATTATAGAACACAAGATTCTTTTGCTTCAGGAGTATTTTAAGAATTTATTAGGCTTCCAAAAAGTTGTTGGTGAATGATAAGGTAAGGGAAGTGAGGAAAAGAGTCATGATTATAATCAAACGTGATTGACAGGACTTTTACCTTTACAATTAGGTGGTATCATCTACTGAGGATTAGGAGAGGAACATGTTAGGGGAGTATGAAGGAAAAATAAGTTTCATTTTAGACCTGCTGAGTTTGCAGTATTTTCTGGACATCTCTAGAGGTGTGCAATAGGCAGTTGGATATTCTGGAGTGTTTTCTATACCACCAGGAAATTCTCCAGTTCTCTATGGACACCAGCTGGGTGTTGTACAATTTAACTGAATTCTGACACTACCTACCTAAAAATAGTGTCAGATCCCGCAGGTAAAAGGCTCAGTCTTACAAGACTGCCCCACCTGAGACACCAGTTGCAAGTCCAGGTTTTTTTGTGCCTTTGACCAACCAGCTATAAATCTGATGTTCTTACAACACCCTCCTTTAAAAAAAAAAAAAAAAAATTTAACGTTTATTCATTGTTGAGAAAGACCGAGTGTGAGTGGGGGAGGGGCAGAGAGTGAGGGAGACACAGAATCTGAAGCAGGCTCCAGGCTCTGAGCTGTCAGCACAGAGCCCAACATTGGGCTTGAACCCACGAACCGGAAGATCATGACCTGAGCCAAAGTCAGACACATAACCTACTGAGCCACCCAGGCACCTCAACCCTCCTTGGTTTTAGAATGGTTCACAAAGCTCAGGAAAATACTAACTTTTGTTTGCCAGTTTATTATAAAGGATACAGGTGAACAGCCAGATGATGAGGCACGTAGGGCAAGATCCAGATGTGTCCCAAATGCAGTAACTTCTGTCCCCATGTAATTGGGGTATGCCACTTTCCTGGCACATGGATGCATTCCCCAGCCCAGATGCTCATCAAATTTTATTCAAGTGTTTTTATAGAACTTTAATCTCCAGCACCCCCACCCCGACCGCCACCCCCTGCCACCCCACCACCACCACCATTTTCCCCCTTCCCAGAGATTGCTGGGTAGGACTAGAAGTTCCAGCCCTGTAATCATATGGTCTCTCTGGTTACCAGACTCATCCTGAGGCTCTCTTGGGGCCCTAGCCTAATTGTTCATTAGCATAAACTCAGGTGTGCTCAAAGGGGGATCCTTATGAATAACCACAGACACTCTTACCACTTAAGGAATCCCAAGGATTTTAGTAGCTTTGTGCCAGGAACTGGGGCAAAGACCAAATATATTTGTTACATCACAAACATAAAAATCTAGTGCTTAAACCTGGGGTGATCATTATTTGGGAGTCATTACCATATTGATCAGTGGTTCTTAACCTTTTAAGGATAGGAGAATCAACACCCTCTTCCCCAGAAAAACCTGCATCTGCCTAAAGAAGCACATAATTTCAAGTGGTTTATGATTCCCTGAAACTAACTCACACATCAATCTTGTAATATTTCCTTTTTTTTTCTTTTTTACTGATCCCAAAGTCCATCACAAACATATATAGCAAAATTTAAAGGTCATTTATATTCATTTTTGAATGGTAAAAATTGTAATAATAGTAAGGTTTTAAAACTCATATAAAGTATCATGTGGCATGTGGAGACTTGGCTTGGAAGAACCATAATCTTTTGCCCAGAGTATGCCAGTGATCTTCTATAAGTACACCATCTCCACAGGATGGGTTTTGTATAGCAGATGAAGTAGCAGGCCTGGGAGAAAAGGGTAGGTTAGCTGGAGATCCATGCTAGGACAAAGTAAGGCACTTGGGGGTCTGGGCACAGGCAAAGTGGAATAGACAGATATTACAAGTGGCCCATGATACTGGCCTGATTGTCACAGACCACTGTGTGGATGATGGGTCAGACACATCCTTAATGGTACTATTTAGTAGGAAGGCTAATGCACCAATTGTTGTAAGTGGTGGGCTGCATCTGAGTCAAGCACCATGGATAGCTCCGAGGCACTGGTGTTCTGTCTCTAAAACTCTAAAGCAAATAAACCCTTTTTAAAAATCAGGAGACAGCCTGTGTGGACAGTAACACTTACAAGGTGTACCATGAAAGAGGGTTACCCAGGATCTCTAAGCCATTATATTATTTCAATCTTGAATAACAATTTACAATATTCTTGTGGTCCAGGACACTGCAACCATGACTGAATAGCCTTGCTCTGTTATGTCAAGATTGAGAAGCATTTTAATAAATCCTAGTGGATTTCCTGGGCTATTTTATCATCTTGGGAGGCATCTAAATGAACCTCAGCCAACCCAGAGTATCTCAGTCTTTGTAAAACCCCTCACAACCTTTGTCATTTCTATGCCCCAGAGATGGTTTTTGTTTCCTTGGACTTCCAGATTAGGCTGTTCATACCATAAATCTTTACTTAGTTCCTTTACTCTCTCTGGAAGGGTCTCCTCTTGGCTCCCGGTCTTCAGACATTCCCATCTACTTTGAAGAGTAAATGAATAGAATTTAATAGTTAGAAGGAACCTTAAAGATCATCCAGACCCAAATAAGTCCTTGTGATTTGACCATACTTTAAAAGGATAAACTCTGCAGTACCTGATTAGAAAGAAGCATGAATGCTAAATTGCTTCCATTTCTTGTGACCACCAAAGCATGTTTATAGCAATTGTTATTATACAAGAGCTATAATAATATTTTATTACATTAAAAACTCACCACAGAAAAAATAAAGACTACTTTTCATATCCCTTTTAACATAACTGTGCTCTGGTTTTTGAATTATGAAAAAAAATCCCTCTTTGTGTGAGTGTAAAATTACAGAGTCTTTGTGGAAGAAATCTGTAGATAATCTTTAGTTCATTCTTACCATTTTTTTTTTTAATTGGGGAAACTGAGAACTAGAGAGGCAGACTGTGCACTGTCATATGCTCTTATATAAAGTGTCAGAGCCAAATTTCCAAACACCCAATTTAAGACAAAAAAACTGTACAGTCTTACACATTTTAAAATTTTATTTTCAAACCCTGGGCATGGACTTATTTACTATTTATCTTAAAGTGTTTTCTTAACATGTAAAGTCCTATTTTGAGTCTTAATTATTGAGAGTTGAGGGTTGCCTCTTATCCAAGTAGATTAAGTTAAAAATGAAGTATTTAAGTATTTTCATGATTGAGTTTGTGAAATTAAAGCAGATTATATTCTAGGAGTCTCAGTTGTCATAATTATGTTACGTTCTACACAGATAGGACCCAGCCAAACTAGATTTCTCATCTGGGGGGAGAGAAATGCTGCGAACCTCTAGAAACACCAAAGTATGAATCCCATGATTAAAAAAAATAAATAAAATAAAAATAGTTGCAAAAATACTATATGACAGGTGTGAAAGAATTTGGATGAGAATCTCATTGAGTTCTAATGGGGCCAGAGGTTTACCAGAATTCAAAAATTAAAAGAAAACAACAACAAAACACCAAAATCTGTTTAAATAGTACTTGGGCATTTTCTTCTTCTTCTTTTTTTTTTTTTTTTTTTTTTTTTGATTTGGAGGTAAGTGGGAATTTTGGGATACATGGGAAGGGCATGATACCTATTTGCAAGGAAAAGGTCAGTCTTTGTTGATGATTTTCTTTCTTCTTTTTTTTTTTTGTATTGGCCCAGATGGACAGATTTTTTGCTCTCAAAATTAGGAAAGAATTGTCTATTTTTTTTTAATGTGACTTTCTGCAATGATCCTTTTTTGGTAAAGTTCCTAACAAGACAAAGTACAACCTTTTCCTTATTCATATGGGAGTTGCATTTTTGGGAAAATGATTGTACGGTAAGATACAGAACATATTTTGTGTTTATATGCAAAATTGAGTTAGATTCTAGACTCAGATTTTTTTTAAAGCTGGTTTATTTATTTTGATAGAGTGAGAGAGAGAACAGTGGAGAGGCAGACAGGAAGAGAGAATCCGAAGCAGGCTCCATGCTGTCAGCATAGAGCCCAACATGGGTCTGGAACTCTTGAACTGTGAGATCATGAACTGAGCTGAAATCAAGAGTCGGCCGCTTAACTGACTGAGACACCCAGGGGCCCCTCAGATAATTAATTTTTAAAATTTTGTTTTGCCTACATGACTGCACAGTGGAAAGTCTTTTGGATGTGGGCCCATTGCCCCACACATTGCAGAACATCCAGCCAGCATCTTGAGTCCTTGCCTACTAGATATCAGTGACACCTGTTGTCATTTTGACAGCCAGAATCACTTACATGGATTTATAAAATGTATCTTAGGGAATAGTGCTGTTCCTGTTTAGAACTGCAGAGAACATGGGACTTTTTGAGTGGTGTGTGTATCTCCCTCTTTTTCTCCTGCCCTTTTTCCTCCCACCTGCTTGTGAGAGTGTATAGTATAAGGACATGGAAATAAAATGTGCTATTAAACATTTTCCCCCATATTGTGTATAGTCCTCTAATCTGTATCACTTATTTATTACATTCTTTGCTTTTTATCTTTCTCCCCTTGCTGAAGCTCTGCAAAGGTGAGTTTGGGGAGGTGTGTCTTTGTTTATTGCCTACAAGAAAAGTGCCTGCATAGTTGTTTAAATATTTGTTGACTGAATTAAAGGGTGCAACTTGAGCTTTGTTTTGGATTCCCAAGTGTATACTATATCATAATACTAAATTGCATTTTTCGAACGCACCATGTTCTCTTGTGCGTGTATTGTGCTCTCCACCTAGAGTTCTTGTATTATTTTGCTAGGTGAAAAGGGAGGAGAAAAAGACTAGTTTTTCAGATTAATCATCCTCACTGCTTAGACATCACCTCCCATTCCACCCCTAACTTCAGTACTTCAGTTAATTATATCTTCAACTTTATTTTGTATCCACTTATTGCACTGATCCTATGTTATAAGTTACACTCGTAAGTTACATATATGTTTCTTTTCTGTACTGTGAATGCCTTTTGGGTAAGGGACTCTGTTTTATCTATTACCAGCACCTAGCATAATGCAAGGGTAAATTGAATATTTCATATATTGGATTTCAGCCTGAAATAGGTTTTAAATGGAATCTTTATGGAATTCAAACATCCTATATTTTTAGTTGTGTTTCTTTGATCTCTCCCCCAAACCAAGATTTATCCTTACAGTGCTGAATGATGAAGATTATGAAAGCAATTTTATCTTGAAGTTCCTGGTAGTTTGTGGGATAATTGAGATGTTAAATTTGATTGGCAGTTACTAGGGTTTTGTTTTGTTTTGTTTTGTTGGCAATTACTAGTTTAAACATTCATATGTTAGGGATCAGAATTTCCCATTGAGAATCGTTACGTTTTAATTTCTAAAGATCACGTGATTTAAATGAGAAAATAGATATGAAATGTTTTGTAAACTGTAACATGAACAAATAACAGGTATTATAAAGTACTTATTTCCCTTTTTCTTCTGGGTTGGTTGTATGGGAGAAAGAACACTGTAAATTGATTACTTCTTGAACTATATATTGGTTTTCTTAACTGTTATATTCTCTCTGAGTCCATCTTAACACTTAAAGTTATCATGGAAGTTATAGAAATGCACAAATTATTACTTTTATACATTTTAATGGTTTTTAAAAATCTCAAATAATGAAAGTTTAGATTTTTAAGTTTAGCACTCAGATGCCTATTTCTTGCTGAGTACTTAGCGTGCTCTGGGAAAAAGGCATCAGGTAAAAAAAGATATGTTTGAAAAGAAAAGAAAAAGGTTATCTTTGGATAGTTAGACTTTAATCATGAGGATAAATAATCAAGAGAATCATTAGTATACCTGTTAAACCAATTATCTTTTTTATATGAAAATAGAATTTCCCTGAAATCTTATTTGTGTGGTACTTTTACATTTGTTTCACACTCTGAGCTATGTGGTAATGTCACCATTTTATAATTGAAGAAATGGTCTCAAATTTTTATTTTTGCCCAAGTCACAAGGCTAGTAAGTAGTAGAATGAGGACTCAAACCCAAGTCTTCAAATGCCAGATCATTTGTTCTTCCTGCCACACAATGCTTGAGTATGTTAGAAATAAAGAACATTATTTTTTTTTTTAAATTTTTTTTGACGTTTATTTGTTTTTGAGACAGAGACAGACAAAGCATGAACGGGGGAGGGTCAGAGAGAGGGAGACACAGAATCTGAAACAGGCTCCAGGCTCTGAGAGCCCGACGCAAGGCTCGAACTCACGGACCACGAGATCATGACCTGAGCCGAAGTCGGCCGCTCAACCGACTGAGCCACCCAGGCACCCCAAAACATTATATTTTAATGAAATGTACATACAGCAAGACTTTAATGAACAAAATAAAATAGCTTAATATTTTCTTATTAGCACTGTTAGTCTTCATTGTTTAATAAACTCATTGTTTTACTTCAAGTTGTAAAACAGCAGTTGAACAATTTTATTTCTCTTAATTTTTAAGTTAAATCCCGTATGTGGTAAGTCTGGAATTTAGTAATTCGACATTCAAAACCCTTCCTTAAGAATTTTTTTTTCCAAGTGGCGGGGATTTATTTTTATTTATTAAGGCATAATTGGCATACAGTATTAATATTACTTTTTGGTGTACAACATAGCGTTTTGACATTTCTATGCATTGTGAAATGGTCACTACAATATGTCTAGTTACCATCTGTCACCTAACAAAATTAATACAGTGTTATTGACTCTATTTCCCATGATCTGTACTGTACATTACATCCCATGACATATGTTTTATTACTGAAACTGTGTATTTATTGATTCCCCTTAGCCATGTGGTCCCCTGCCTCCTCCCCCCGCCTCTGCCCCTGCCATTAATCTATGCTCTGTATCTGAGTCTTGGTTTTATTTTGTTTTGTTTCGTTTTTTAGATTCCACATATAAGTGAAAATATGCAGTATTTGTCGTTCTCTGACTTCTCTCACTTAGCATAATACTTTCAAGGTCCATCCATGTTGTCACAAATGCCATGATTTCATTCTCATTTATGGCTGAGTAATATTCCATAGTATACCATAGTATACATAGTTGACCCTTGAACAACATGAGGGTTGGGACACAACTCCCATGCAGTCAAAAATCCACATACAACTTTTGACTCCCCACAGACTTAATTACTACTAGTATAGTTTTGACCAAAAGACTTATAACATCAACAGCCAAATAGCACATGTATTGTATATATTATATACTGTATTCTTATAATAAAGTAAGCTTGAAAAAAATATTAAAATCATAAGGAAGAAAATACATTTATAGTACCTTAAATCTGCACATAAGCAGACCTATGAAGTTTAAACCTTTGTTGTTTAAGGGTCAGTTATATATACTACATCTTCTTTATCCATTCGTACATTAATGGACACAGTTTTTTTTTCATACCTTGGCTATTGTAAATAATGGTGCAGTGAACATAGGGGTGCACATATCTTTCTGAATTAGTGTTTATATTTTCTTCAGCTAGATACCCAGTAGTGGAATTGCTGTATTATGTGGTAGCTCTAATTTTAGTTTTTTGAGGAACCTTTATACTGTTTTCCATTGTGGATGCACCAATTTACATTCCCATCTGTACACAAGGATTCCCTCTCTCCACATCCTTGCCAACACTGGTTATTTCTTGTTTTTTATTCTAGCCATTCTGATAGCTCTAAGGTGATATCTCATTTTAGTTTTGATTTGCCGTTCCTTGATGATTAATGATTTTGAGTATCTTTTCATAATGCCTGTTGTCCATCGTGTATATTCTTAGAAAAATATCGATTCAGATTCTCTGCTCATTTTTTAATTGGATTTTTTTTGTTACGGGATTGTATGAGTTCTTTGTATGTATTGGCTGTTAACCTTTGATAGAATATATGATTTACAAATATCTTCTCTCATTTAGTAGGTTGCCTTTTTGTTTCCTTTGCTGTGTAGAAGCTTTTTAGGATGATGTATTCATATATGTTTATTGTTGATTTTTTTTCTGTTGCCTTTGGAGTCAGATATAAAAAATATTGCTAAGACCATTGTCAAGGAGCTTAACCACGTATGTTTTCTTCTAGGAGTTTTATGGTTTTAGGTTGTACATTTGAGTTTTTAATCTACTTGGAGTTGTTTTTATGTATACAGTAAAATAGTGTTCCATTTTTTTTTAATAGTGGTCCATTTTTATTATTTTGTGTTGTAGCTGTTCAGTTTTCCCAACATGATTTGTTGAAGAGACTGTCCTTTCCCACTGTATATTCTTGACTCTTTGTTAGAAGTTAATTGACCACATAGAATTGGGTTTATTTCGGGGCTCTTTTCTGTTGATACATGTGTCTGTTTTTGTGCTGTTACTGTACTGTGTTGATTTCTAAAGCTTTGTCGTATAATTTGAAACCAGGGAACATGATAACTCTTAGTTTCCCTCCCCCCCCCCCCAGGTTGTTTTGGGTCTTTTGTGGTTCCATACAAAATTTAGAATTATTTGTTCTAGTTCTATGAAAAATGTCCTTGGAATTTTGAGAGATTGAATTGAACCTGTAGATTGCTTTGGGTAGTATGGATATTTTAACAATATTGATTTTTCCACTTGATGAGCACAGAATACTTGTTTGTGTCTTCAGTTTCTTTCATCTGTGCCTTAAAGTTTTCATTCTTTTTTGATGCAATTATGATTGGGATTGTTTTCTTTCTGATAGTTCATTATTTTTATTACTTTTATCCCACAAGTTCACTGAATTCATTTATTAGTTTTAATAGTTTATTGGTGGAATCTATGGATTTTCTATATATAGTATCATATTGCCTGCAAGTAGTGACAATTTTGATTTTTTCTTTCTAATATTATGCCTTTTATTTCTGTTTCTTGCCTAATTGCTGTGACTGAGACTTCCAGTACAATGTTGAATACAAGTGGAAAGAATGGGCTGTTTGTTCTGTTCCTGATTTAGTGGAAAAGCTTTCAGCTTTTCACCACTGAGTATGATCTTAGCTATGGGTTTGTCATGTATTGCCTTTAGTATTTTGAAGCATGTTTCCTATATAACCAATATTAGAGGTTTTTGTTTTTGTTTTTTTTTAAATAAATGGATGTTGGATTTTGTCAAATGTTTTTTTTGTGTATATTGAGATGGTCATGTAATTTTTATCTTTAATTTTAATATGTTTGACATTAATTATTGGATGTTGAACCATTCTTGCATCTCTGGAGTAAATCCCATTTGATCATGATGTATAATCCTTTTAATATATTGTAGAGTTTGGTTGGGTAATATTTTGTTGAGGATTATTGCATCTGTGTTCATCAGGGATGTTGGGCCTGTAATTTTCTTTTTTTGTGGTGTCCTTATCCAGATTTGGTATCAGGGTAATGTTGGTCTCATAAAATGTGTTTGGAAGCTTTTCCTCCTCTTGAGTTTTTTGGAAGAGTTTGAGAAGAATCATATTAAATCTTTGAGTTAAATCTTCTCAAATTCACCAGTAAAGCTCTCTGATCATGGACTTTTGTTTGTTGGGAGGTTCTTGATTATTAATTGAATGTTCTCATTAGTAATCAGTCTATTCTGCTTTTCTATTTCTTCATGATTCAGTCTTGGAATATTTTAAATTTCTAGAAGTTTATCCATTTCTTCTGTGTTTAATTTGTTGGCATATAATTGTTCATAGTAGTCCCATGATTTTGTGTTTCTGTGGTATCAGTTGTAACTTGGCTTCTTTCATTTCTAATTTCATTTGAATTTCTCTCTTTTTTTCTTCGTGTGTCCAACTAAAAGTGTGTCCATTTTGTTTATCGTTTTGAAGACCTGTTTCTTAATTTTGTCGACCTTTTTTATTGTCTTTTAGTCTTTGTTTAATTTCCACTCTGATCTTTATTATTTCCTTCCTTCTGCTAACGTTGGGCTTTGTTCTTTTTCTAGTTCCTTTAGTATAAAGTTATTTATTTGAGATTCTCTTGTTTCTTGAGGTGGACCTGTATTGTTATGAACTTCCCTCTTAGAACCGCTTTTGCTGCATCTGATTGATTTTGATATGTTGTATTTCTGTTTACATTTGTCTCTAGGTATTTTTTTTGTTACTTCTATGACCCAATAGTTGTTCAGTGACATGTTTAATCTCTATGTATTTGTAGTTCTTCCAGTTTTTTTCTTCTAATTGATTACTAGTTTCATACCATTGTGGTCAGAAAGATGCTTTACATATAATTTCAGTCTTCCTGAAATTGAGTCTTGTATTGTAGCCTACCATGAGCTATCTTGAAGTATGTTCATGTGCACTTGAATGTATATTCTGCTGCTTTGGGATGAAATATTCTGTATATGTCTATTAAGTCCATCTGGTCTAATATGTCATTCAGGACCAATGTTTTCTTACTGATTCTCTGGATGATCAATCCATTGATTTAAGGCCGGGGGGGGGGGGTGTTAAAATCCCCTATTTGTATTGTTTTGCTATCTTTTTCTCCTTTTATGTTTATTTATATTTGTAAGTATTTTGGAGCTTCTCTGTTGGGTGAATATATATTTATAAATGGTGTATCTTCTTGTTGGATTGACCTCTTTATTATTTTGTAGTGCCTCTTTTTGTCCCTTATTACAGTCTTTGTTTTGAAGTCTATTTTGTCTAATAAGAGAATCACTACACTGGTTTTCTTTTTCTATTTGCATGGAATATCTTTTTCCATTCCTTCACTTTCAGTCTCTGTGTGTTTTTGTCCTCTGGATTGAGTCTTTTGTTGGCAAGGTATGGATGTGTCCTTTGAAAAAAAAAATCTATATAGCCACTCTATGTCTTTTGGTTGGAGAATTTAATCCATTTGCAGTTAAAGTAATTATTGATAGGTATGTACTTTTTGCCATTTTGTTCATTGTATTCTGGCTGTGTTTTAGTTCTTCACTGTCCTTGTTTTTCTCTTTTCCCTTGTGGTTTGATGACTTTCTTTAGTGTTTAGATTTCTTTCTTATTTTGTGCATTAAAAATTTTTTTTTAATGTTTTATTTATTTTTGAGAGAGGGAGAGGGAACACAATTGGGGGAGGGTCAGATAAAGAGGGAGAGAGAGGATCCAAAGCAGGCTCTGCACTGACAGTAGAGAGCCCAATGCTGGCCCAAACTCACAAACTGCAAGATCACAACCTGAGTCAAAGCCATATACTCACCTAGGCCAGCCAGGTGCCCTCTCATTTTGTGTGTTTACTCTAAGTTTTTTGCTTTGTGGTTACTGTGAAATTCACACATATTATCTTGGGTATGTAATAATCTATTTTAAGTTAATAGCAACTTAAATTTGAATACATTACAAAACTATAATTTTATTTTCTCCCACCCTACATTTTATGCCCCTTTTTACATCTTTTTATTTTAGTATCTCTTGACTAATTATTGTAGTTTTAGTTAATTTTACCATGTTTATCTTAACCATCTTAGTTTTATAAGTGATTAATCCACTATTGTTACTATATATTTATTTACCTTTTTCAGTAAGAATTTTTAGTTTTGTATGTTTTCTTGTTATTAGTGTCATTTTTTCTTAGCTTAAAGAAGTCTCTTTAATTTCTTGTAAGGATGGCTTAATAGTGATAAACTCTTTTTGCTTTTGTTTGTTTGGAAAACTGTCCTTCAAATGTGAATGGTAATCTTGCTGGGTATTCTTGGTTGGAGGTTTTTATCCTTTCAGCCCTTTGAATATATCAAGCCACTCCCTTCTGGCTTACAAACTTTCTGCTGTGAAATCTGATAGCCTATGGGATTTCTCTTGAACATAACAATTTGTTTTTCTCCTGATGCTTTTGAGATTCTCTTTTGGGACACCTTTGTGGCTTATTCGGTTGATCAACTCTTGATTTTGGCTCAGGTCACGATCTCACATTGTGGGATCAAGCCCCACTCTGGGCTGAGAGCTGGGCATGGACCCTACTTCAAGTTTCTCTCTCTCGCCTTCCCCTGCTCATGCTCCTTCTGTCTCTCAAAAACAAAAAGGAAAAAAGATTCTTTATTTCTAACTTCTGATATTTTAATTATAATATGTCTTAGTGTGGCTGTCTTTGGGTTCATTTTCTTTGGAACTCTCTAGACTTTCTGGACCTGAATGTCTGTTTCCTTCTTTAGGGGAATTTTCAGCCATTATTTCTTCAAGTAAGTTTGCTGTGTCTTTATCTGTATTTTCTTCTTCTTGGACTTCCTATAATGCAAATATTATTCTACTTGATGTTGTTCCAGAGATCCCTTATTTTCATTTTTTAAGATTATTTTTCTTTTGGCTGCTCTGTTTGGGTGAGTTCCATTGATTTATCTTCCAGCTCACTGATGTGTACTTCTACTTCATCCAGTCTGCTGTTTGCACCTCTCCAGTGCGTTTTTCAGTTCAGTTATTGTATTCTTTAGCCCTGTGACTTTTCTTTGGTGCTTTGGCTTTGTTGAAGTTCTCACTGTGTTCATCCATTCTTCCAAGTTCCATGAACATTTTTATGACCATTATTTTGAATTCCTTATCCAGGTGGATTCCTTGTCTCCATATCATTAAGGTCTTGTTCTGAGGTTTTGTTGTCTTTTGTTGGGAACATATTTCTCTGTTTCCTCATTTTGTTTGATTATCTGCACTTGTTTCTGTCAGGCAAAGCAGCTACCTTTCTCAGTCTTGAAGGAGTGGTTTTATGTAGGTTCTGATCCTTATCCTTCAACCTTGACTAGCTCTTGGTTGTCTCTTGTACTTTTGTGATTGTTTAAACTGCCTGATTTATTCTTGATAAGCCCCTGTTATTGAGGATGTGCCAAGACCTGTGAGCAATCCAAGAGAAGGAATCTCTTTTAGCACCTAGTTTCAGGCTGATTGGAAGCCAGACCTTCAGGCAGCAGTTTTTCAACTGTGCAAATATATGCAGTCCTGTGGGGCTACATTTGTAGTTCCTGTGGGCCTCCAGACCGTAGGATCTAGAGGTGTCCATAAGGCAACAGTTGCAAAAGTCTGGGCTCCAGACAAGTGTATAAACTCATTACTGGGAAGTTTTGCTGAGCCCAAGGCCCAGGTGGTGGACAAGTATGTTGTCTCCCTGGGAATACCTTTTTAGCCTCTAGTGTGTGGGAAATTTGATGCCTGGCCTTCAGGCTGAAGCTCTATGCCAAGCAAATAGGCTTTTTTCACATGAAGAGTGTTGTGTTTCAGTCTTCCTTCTGTCTCTGCAGTGTCCTGGGGGTGGTGGCCTGCCAGGAGCTCTCTATCCAGTTGTATAGTCCTGTGCTGCTCTGGAAAGCCACCCTTCTTGGTCATCAGGGCGAGGCAATCGAGATGTTCCCTGTGTGGATTGTGTGTCCGCTGGCTTCAGCAAGGAAGCTGGAGAGTGTGGCAGCTGGGTGGGGCAGACTCAAAGGCTTCAGAGAGGCAGCAGAAAAATGTCTTCTGTGATTACCTATAGGCTTCAGCAGTGCTGTGAGAAAGTGCCTTGTCTGTGTCTTATTCAGAAGGGTAATTAGAGACTGTTTTAGTTTGCCTTTTCAGGATTGTCTGGCCAGTTTTCTGAGGTATCTCTAAGTTTTTCCTCTTAGGTACTACTAAAGAAGGATTAAAAGTAGGATGATCGTACAGCCTACTTTGTTTCTAGCACTCTTCGTTTATGTTTGTTACTTTGTGATAACGATTAATAGTGCTCTCGTTCACTCTTTAAAATTATCCTATTTTGGATGAAAAAATTGAAGGTGTATTAGTTATTTATTGTATTGTGTAACAAATTACCCTGAAACTTAGCTGCTTAAAACTTATACTTATTATCTCACAATTTCTGTAGGTCAGGAATTCAGGTGTGGCTTAGTCAGTACCTCTGCCCCAAAGTTTCTTGAGAGGTTGCAGTCAGGGTGTTAGGAGGAACCATGTTTTACCTGAAGGCTCAACTGAGGGAGGATCTATTTCCAAGCTCACTCACATGGTTATTGGCAGGATTTCGTTCCATGTGGGCACTTGCGGTTCCTTGCTGGCCGACGGCTAGGGTCTTCCTGCAGTTCCATTCCATGTGAGCCTCTCCATAGCACAGCATGGCAGCTGGCCTTACACACACACACACACACACACACACACACACACACACGTACACACCCCCAACTCTGAAATGACATCCCATCACCTCCACTGCATTCTGTTTGCTAGAATCAAGTTACTAAGTCCAGTCTTCACTCAAGGGAACACATTTCACAGGGTTTGAATACCAGGGGGTAGGTATCATTGGGGGCCATCTTAGAGGCTGTCTGTCATAGTTGGTCACCCTAATAAAAGGGAAATTGCTTTCCTTAGTACTTCTCCATAATGGAATGCAGCTTATTACCTGTTTCTGTTTTTGTTTTCCTACAAAAAGAAATTTGCTTCAGGCTTCTCTTTCTTTTTAATGATTAATACCTGTTTGTACACACGGTGGATTCAACTCTTCTTAGAATTAACTCTGATTCACAAATTTGGTATCTACAAACTTTCTGCTAAAGGTACCCAATGTACCTTTTCATGTAATATAATTTCAGGGAGTGCTAGTAAGTATAAAATGCAACAGGGGTTTTATATATACATTTGTAGTAGCTTTACTGCAGCTTTGAATGCATAAAATGAGTTCAGATCCAGCTTTTAAGGACTTGTTAGGTCATTTGTTTGAAGCCTTGTGCCAAATCGCGGAGGTCACAGTCTGACCCTGGCTAGCTTTGCTCTCCTTTATGGGCACAGACTGTATCCTGAGCTTTAGTTGGCTGCTTGGCACATTCACTCGGTCAGTTGGAGGAATGGAAGATTCACCATGTGTTTAGCTACCGGAAGTTACAGGAAGCAATTTAAAAGGGCATTGGTGTTTTGAATTGAAAGTGAAGTCACATCTTGAAAGGACAGGACATCAGAAACCCTCCTAATCCTCTTATCTCTATGGGCAGGAGGGAAGAAGGAACCCCAGTGCTTCTCCTATTTCTGGAGTAAATAAGGAGTGCCCAGATCAAACTGTCCCTCCCTGCACTGTTGTTGGCAAGAATGAAGAAGAGCCCCAAAGCTCTTTCCACTCCTCCCCAGTATCATAGCCACACTTCTTTTTCCCTTGAGATCATCAGGATTAAGCTCTTTATATCTGTTTACATTAACTACCACAAAAAGTCCAGGTGTCTGGGGTCATTCCGTATGCCCATATAACTGTCTTTTTAGTTTTCTATCCACATCCCTTGGTCTTTCTCCTGCTGCTTCTCTGAACATTTCTTTCATCTTTTTTGTTTAGACTGACCTGGGAGTTCCTCTGGTGACACTTTTTCCCAGCTTTCTTTTGTAAACTTCAGCTGGTGGCTGTTTTTCCTTCCATGTCTTTGATATCCCTCTATCTCTAGAGATGGAAATAGACTTGCTCCTCATTGCTCTTTTCAGACCCCTGTCTTTCCCTTTTCTCTAAATAGTCCTGATCTGTATCTTCTCTGACTCTACCTTGTTGTGCATCTATAGGCTCATTCTCCTTCATTTCTTTAAGATTTAGCTCGTGGCTCACAGTCACTTTCTCTAGAACTACTTGTGTGATGATTTATGGAAATATGGAAATTTCATTGCCTATGTAGATAATTTTTCTTAAGCTGTAGGCTTCCCCAATGACCATATCCTCCATCCTGCCTTGAGGTACTTGTTCCCATGGTCATTTCCTAGACCTTGACTTGATAACTAAAGTTCGTCCATAATCTCAATTTCAGGTATCCTAGCCACCACCTTCTGTCCTTCCAAGCCACTCCTTCCACTGCTCCATTGTCAACAATCCTTGAGTCCATTTGTTATCTAGAGTCTGTTAGTCCTACCACTCTTTTACTGGCCTTCAGTAGATCCATCATTACAATCACAACTGTATATATCTTCAACTCAGCTGACCCCTTCCCCTAGCTTTGTCATCCTTGAGTGATGAAATTCCAACCCTGGTTAAATTCAGCTCTCTTTTTCATGCCTACTTCTGTACATTTTAATGTTGCTGGGGAAAAAAGAGCCATGCTGACTGGTCATAGTTTAAATTCATAATTATGAACCTCAAGAAGGCTAGTGCTGCCTGGCAATCCTGGTACATTTTCCTGGCCCATTCGGTTTCTTATTCCTCCTTTCTTCAAACCACCCACGTCCCCACCCACTCTCACCATTTTTTACTCTCAAAAAATAGGAGTAATTAGAGACAAGCGCTCACTGCCATATCCATCTTCTTAATTCTCTCTAGTTATTATACGTTCCATGTTCTACTTGGTCAGTAAATCTTGTTCCCTCTCAATTATTCATGAACATTGCTCCAAAAGTTCTCCTGCCTCATTGCAGCATATTTTTTCTCTATTAAAAAAGTTTCCAGGGACGCCTGAGTGGTTCAGTTTGTTGAGTGTCCTACTTCATTCAGCTCAGGTCATGATTTCACAGTTCGTGGGGTTGAGCCCCACATTGGGCTCTATGCAGACAGCTCAGGGCCTGGAGCCTGCTTTGGATTCTCTGTCTCCTTCTCTTGGTGCCCCTCCCTGGCTGATGCTCTGTCTCTCTTTCTAAAAAATAAACATTAAAAATGTTTAAATTAAAAAAGATTTTTCATCAGTGAATAACTATGCTCTAATTAATTCCATCTTTAAAAAAAATGGTCTCCTGACTCCACTTCTCCCTCTAGCTACTAGTCTGTTTCTTCACTCTCCTTTGCAAAATGAAACTCCTTGAAAGAGTTGTATTTTCTCTAATTCCTCTTTTCCTGTTTTCTTTTATGCCCTCTTCAAGTGGTCATTGGCTTCACCAGTCTGCCTCTACTGCTCTTATCAAGGTTGCTGATGACTTCCATATTTTTGTATCAGGCCCTAGTCATCATCTTATGCTGTACTTTATTCATATGTGGGATATTTGATTACTTTCTCCTTGAAACATTCTCTCATTTGGGGAATTCTTCTTGATCCAGGTGCTCCAGCATTCGCTCTTCTGACCTTGCTTTATCCATGGTAAAGTGAACTCCCTTAGTGAACTCATCCCATTCACATGCTGACACTTCCTTGATTTGTATCTCTAGCCCACTACTCTCTCCTAAATTCTAGATTCCTATATCCAGCTGCCAACTTGACATTCTCATTTGGATGGCTAGTAAAATTCTCAAACCTAACATATTCAAAACTGAATTTTTGGTTTTCTCAAATCTGCATCACTCACAGTCGTACTTAGCTCATTAATTGACACCTCAAATCTTTCTGGATACTCTGGCAAAAAACCTTAAATGTTACTCTTGGCTCCTCTCTTCTTTCATAGCCCATATCTATTCTGACAGCATATCCAATTTGGTAGTCATTTCAACTTCAACGTTTATCTGGAATCTGAGTGAACTTTACTACCTTCAAAACTCTTGTCCTAGTCCAGGCTACCATCATCTCTCTGAAATAACAGCATTTCTGATACTGAAACAGCCTCCCACTCGTCTCCCTGCTTTTGTCCTCCATCCCCTTCCATGCGTTTGTCTGTTTCTAAGATTGCAACCAGAGTGATCCATTTACTTATTTTTTTGTTTATTTATTATTATTTGTTAATGTTTATTTTTGAGAGAAGGACAGAGACAGAGTGTGAGTGGGGGAGGGGCAGAGAGAGAAGGAGACACAGAATCTGAAGCAGACTCCAGGCTTTGAGCTGTCAGCACAGAGCCCGATGTGGAGCTCGAACCCATGAACCGCGAGATCATGACCTGAGCCGAAGTCAGAGGCTTAACTGACTAAGCCACTCAGACACCCCCAGAGTGATCCTTTTAAAACAAGTCAGTTCATGTCTCTCTTTTCCCGAAACTCTAATGGCGTCCCAATTCAAACCATAAAAAGCAAAATCCTTACAGTGACTAACAGGGCTCTATCCCAGCCCTATCCAGTGGAAAACTAATTTAACCTACACATATAATTTTAAAGTTTTTAGCAGCCATGCTCTAGAAGTAAAAAGAAAAAATTAATCTTAATATATCTAACTTAAACTAATGTATTAAAATTTTATTTCAAAACACAACATAAGGAATTATTAAATTATTTTACTTTTTTATCTCAAGTCTTCAAAATCTGGTGTGTATTTTATACAATTTGGATGCCAAATTTTGATTGGAAATACTTGATTGGCATTTCGGTTTCATACAGTTTACAGTTAAACAAGTAGATATACATACCCAAGTAGTTCCAGACATTCTTAAAAGTTTCCTAATAACCGAATCCAGTCTTTAAATCCAGGTTTTAAAATTTTACATATTAATTAAAGTTAAAAAATGTAAAATTCAGGGTACCTGAATGGCTCAGCATCCAACTCGATTTTGGCTCAGGTCATGATCCCAGGGTTGTGGGATTGAGCCCCACATTGGGCTCCTTGCTGAGCACGGAGCACACTTAAGATTCTCTCTCTCTCTCTGCCCCTCCTCCCGCTCCCCCTCCCCCCCAGAAAAAGAAATTTAAAGTTCAGTTCTTAGCCAAATTTCAGATGTTCAATAGCCACATGAGGCCAGTGGCCATCATATTGGACAGTGTAGCTCTTTACCATCTGGCCCCTCTTCTCTGAACTTATTTTGTGTGGCTTTCTCCTTCACTCATTCTGCGCCAACCTATAATGGCCTCCTGTTGTTTGATCACAGAAGATACTTCCAATTTCAGAGCCTTTGCATTTGGCATTCTCTGCCTGAACAGCTTCACCCCTGGGTGGCTACATGACTTACTCCTTCATCTTCTTCAGGTCTTTGCTCAAATATCACCTTCTTAGAGAAGCTTTCCCTGGCCAGTTTGTTTACTATCTTTATCAATTGACTTCTTTCCCAAATTCTTAAATTTCCAGGTTGCTTTTTGAAAAGAAGAGGGCTGAAAGGGGAGAGGTGCCTAGTCTATAAAGGGAAGCAGTAAAATAAAAGAACTGTCCCATACAGACAAATCAATGAATATGTTAGGCAAAAGCACAAAGTAAAATTGAATTTGTGACTATATCCCCTTAGCTCACTGCTACCTAGTTAGCTCAGAGGATTGTTTTTTTGTGTGTGTGTACATGCCTGACACCCTTCTAGATTACAAGCCCCTTAAATGCAAGGTTCTGCTGTAACATACTTTTGTGTCTTCTTTGGCACCTAGCATAGAACTGTGACCAAAAGACAATCTGTACTCCAATTATGGGCCACCTGTTGGTTAGCCTTTTGTGTTTTACATTCTTGATGTCATCTATCCTCCCTTCTTTCTCACTGCCAGCAACTGGTATGTACTTGCTAATGGTATATATGTGTTGGCTTCATATGCACTATGGCTGTGTTGGGACACTGATTCTTTCTTCCCTTGTCTTATTTGTTTGACAAAACTACTCTAAGAAGCCTTCATCACAGATTCTCCTAGTTTACTAACTCCCTCCTCAGTGCTGCCTATATATGTTTATACTTCTGTTTTATATTCTAGTAGGGAATATAAAGGTGTAAACACAATTGCAGTAGAGAATTAATTCTTGAGGGCAGGAACCATGCCTTGCTAAATTTAAAATCTTTAATGCCTTCCTCAGTGCCTTGCATGTAGCAGGTATTCAGTGCTTATAAAATTGAATGAACCAGGTACAGAGTAGTAAAGAGAGTTGCTGTTCGTGGGTGAAACTTAAGTTTTTTAAGATACAAGTCTTAAACCCAAGCACCTTTTCCAAACCACATTGAGAGGCAAGAGATCCAGAGCTGTGAGAGAGAACGTGAAGAGGAACAGTAAAACTGAAGATCAGTCCCTGGATAGAAGGGAAACTAAGGGTCTGAGGTACTCAGAAGGACTTAACAATGTTGGAAACCCAGGGAAGCACATATGTTCAAGTGGAGTGACAAAACTCATTGTTTATATTATAGGAATACTATTTTGAGTTTTACTCTGGATTTTGCTCTTGATATATTATTTTTTGATGTATTTGTACTGTTGTTTGCATCCCTACTTAAACTTTGGTAATCTCACATCAGAGTAAAGATCCATCCCTCATTTGTTAGCTAAGGGATTGGAACAAATACTTATTAAGAATCCTTCTAACTCTCTGATTCTGTTATTTTCAGTAAACCAAATCCTGTTAGCAGGTACTTTAATGGTATCTGTTGGGCACAAGTATTTCTATCAGTTTTGCTTGTTTGCTGCCACTGTTTGTTCTTTATAAATGGAGTGCATACTAAAAGCAGGCATTTGGGTTGCTTATGAGGATATTTTGGTAGCAAGCTCATAATAGGAAAAAAATGTTTAGATTTTGAATTAATTCTATCCGGAAATTAGAGTTTATGCAGTTTTTCTCCAGAGATATTTTTGGTGACTCAGAGGTTTAAGCTGGCACTGTGTCTTGTCAATTAGCTGTTTCTGATTAGGGGTTCTGGGTAAAATGGAGCGGTATTTATTCCTCTCCATGATAATTCATTGTGAATGGGTGGCAGTACAGGGGCATATTTCAGCAGCCATCAGAAAGAAACAGAAGGGACAAAAATTCTTTTTCTCTAGTTCTTAAACATATGTTCTTTTTAAAAAAAAAAAATGGGGTGCCTGGTTGGCTCAGTCAGTAGAACATGCTGCTCTTCATCTTGGGGTTGTGAATTTGAACCCCTTGTTGGGTGTAGAGATTACTTAAAGAAAATCTTAAAAAGTTAAGTAATGAAAATTAAATATAAAAAATATTGCCCCCCTAAAGTATTACAGAAAATAATATAATAGAGGAAATTCCACAGTACAAATAAAAAGAGGTAAGTGTCTCTGCTTGCTCTTTATGTTTAACTCCCCCCTTTCTACATAGCCTCAGCCATCTCAGACTAGATAACTCTGTTGGACTTGATAAATCCCTCACAGAAAGTGTGACAACTCGTTTACCTTTTTTTTTTTTTTTTTTTTTCTTTTTCTTCCTACATATGTCTGCTTCCTATCATCGTAGCTTCTCTGCATCAGACTGGATGTCTTCCTCTTCCCTGTGAACTACCCTTCTTGGACTGTTTATCAAGTGCTTCCCCTTTTTTCCTTGCTGAGAGCCAGATTTTCTCTCCCTTTAGTGGGTACTGAACAGAAGCAATACTCCTATCTGTTGTTCATATGAAGGTGACATCCAACAGTTGATTAAGAAACTTACCTTGCTTCTTAATACTTATGCCCAGTTCTGTTGGCAAAGCTGGCAGGGATCGCCACAAAGATCTCACTGTCTAATTACGGTTTTAGTGAGAACTAGGTATCTTCTCTCTTCCCCATCTTATTTATCTTGTCACAAGCTTTTCTGAGAATGATTAATATAGTAAGTATTTTTATAGAAATTCTAATGCATCTGCCTTAAATTAAATAGCTGTTTGATGTGGGTGATGCTGTGAATTTGTGATTTGCATGGCTTCAGATGTCATAATTTTTCCCCCCACTTTCTAGGAAGTAACAGCTAGCAGTCGCCACTATGTTGACAGGCTATTTGACCCTGATCCCCAGAAAGTTCTACAAGGTGTCATGTAAGTAGTATGTATTTAAGAGTCTATCAAAAAGTCTTGTTTGTTTTTGTGTTTGAATTTGCCAAATATTATAATTCTGAAAATGCAGGACTAAAACTTTTTTCTTCCATTTTGGAAAGATCCCTTGGTATTCATAACTTTAATATTGTACTGTAAAGAGTTGTCTGATAGTTGTTAACTGACATGGTTAACTTTTTTATGGAATACCTGTTTTACCATTTTAAAACATGGTTTTTTTTTTTTTTTGGAGAATGCTTTTGTGACTTTAATATACAGCAAAAGCAAGGGAATAAAATTGATGATCTTTTATAATTGGAAAGGGCTGGGAGAATGTCAGTAGGGTTTTTTGTTTTGTTTTTGGTTAACTCATTGATTGTAAGGCTTGACTCTTCTACTGATGTTTTAAATCTCAGAATTTAGAAAGCAGTCATTAGAAAAGTTAAATAAATTCTTGATAAAATGCCCTTCTTTTCTCCAAAATTCCCTAGTGTTTAATGAGAGAAAACATTTTTAAGCAACATACCCAAGGTGATAATACTTAAATAAAAAGTTAAGTCAGACAAGTGTGATAAGATTGCAAGTGATTGAAAGATGAATTTTCTATCCCAAGAGCAGATAATTATGCTCTTAACACATGACTTCTAAAGAAGAAAGTCTAGCCTAAGACTCCTTTTAGGGTTGGCAGATATGGAGCGCCCACAGGCCTGAACTGTGGCCAGGGGAAGGAGAAAAGAAAAACAGGTCAGGACATTTGGGATAGTACACATGAATCACTTTATTCTCCTCTTACCCTGTTAGTGTTATCAGCCAAATAGTACTTTCAGTTTAACTTTTGCTCAGTCATGGAAAGACTAGGATGCTTTGTTTATAAAAATCTCTACAGATTGTAATTCTCCCCCTACCTCATCCCACCCTGACCCCAACAAAAAGGGCGTTGTATAAAGCATATCTTGGGATGTGGATTTGTAAAGTGGGGGCAAGATAAAAGTGAGTAAGGCTGCTTGACTGTTCAAAATGAGCTGGAAAAGGTGAGAAGCTGGATGTAGACCCACCTGGCATACTTGACACTTTATCTTCACGTTTTCTCAGTTTACAGAAACAGGAGATTATAGTTCTTGTTTTCTCATTATGTTGACTTTGCTTTTGTCCCCTTAACTAGGAGACTTTGTAATGATTTAATCAGCCCTTTTGTAAACTAATTTGGTTATTGCCAGGAAAAGTGGTATTAAATCCATTCGTTAAATAAATCAGTTTGGGTTGTACCTACACACAGAGATTAGTTGTGGGGATAGGTTTGATTAATACTCCTCTTTAGGCAGATAGTTTTTGTATATTAGTAATCCTAGATATTATTTAGGGTTGTTCAGTAAGTAGTTTAGCTGAAAATATCAGACCAATTAAGTATTCTGTGAATGATAGAAGATGACGTTATTATCATTTTTATTATGATTGCTACAGTGGTTATTTAGGAGAAAAGCTAATCTTGTCAATCAAGATTTCTGTGTGACTTTTATCTTGACTTGTATCTGATAATGAGTAGCTAATTTAGGTGTTACTTGTTACTTTGAGAAATTTCTCATTTATCAAAGAACACTATAGCTTCTTGAAAGTTGATAAATAAGGCATAAAATACTGTGCGAAGAGCATATTATAATGAACCACCTAAGGTGAAGCTTGATGGCCTTAGTGCCTCTTAAAGTTATCAAGTCTTGAAGACTAAGCTGTTAGCTGAAATAGATGAGAAAGGTTTTTATGGAGGGATCATGGAGTGCAAAGAGTATGGTCTTTGGAGTTGGACAATAGGAGGTTGAATTCTTGACATTTCCTAGTGGAGGTCTTTCCTAGCTGTGTGTTTGGGCAAGTTACATAATTTCCTTGAGCCTCAACTTCATCATCTGTAAAGGGAGTGTAATATGCCTGTTTTGCCAAGTTGTAAGAATTAAGTCAGAGGTAAAAAATCCAGTGCCTGGTATGTTGTAGATACCCACAAATTGGCACTTAAGTGCTTAGTCATTATTGACCCTAATATAAAACAACTTCAAAAATAGGATGATTCTTTTCAAAGAAGAGAAAGAAAAATAAAAATACAAACATAAAAACAATTCAAACTAACAGAAGAGGGAGAGGGGCTAGGACAAGAGAATGCAAGTGGTAACATATTCCAGTATACGCAATTGCTTCTTAACAATAGTAAAATCTGTTTAAAATTTGAAAGGCATAGATTACCCCAAATCTTTTCACTTTATGTCACAATAGAGCTGGCCTTATACAGATATGTGTAGGGTGATTTGATAACCTGTCCTTGTCTCCAGAGAGAAAATTTATGCTTTCTGACTCAGTTCTGTCCTAAACTTTGTCACTGTCTGAAAATTAATTGTACTTAAGAGAATAAAATGTGAACTATTTTTAACATTTTATTAAGTAACCTTAATACCAGAATAGTACAATATTGATAGAAGAAAAGGGGAGCCAAAATGATGTTTAGGAAGAGAGGGGACCGATTTTTTCCTTTTTAGACATATTACACAGCCATCATTGAGTCATACAGAGACCATTACTAGACCAAAATAGATGGGTAGCAGAGAGGTAGCCACAGAGTGTAAATAATCAAAGGTAGCCTAATTTTAGGGAAGGAGAAGATAGAAGCTGAAGTAATCAGATTTGCGTCCAAAATAACCAGTTGCAAAGACATTCAAAAATTGACAACTAGCTTTAGTGATAGGACAACCAGAGTTTTATCATTTTTCCAGCTTTAAATTTGATTTTTCTTAAGAATAACTGTGAAGATATAAAACATATGAGCTGGAAAAAGAAAATTGAAGAAATTAAAGGCCAATGAGGACTGTTCATCATGGTGTATAACTAATCGACTCAGCTGTGTTAGAGCCATAGTCCTACCATACATATAGGGATCTTCTTTGCAGAAAACCCACGTCATAAAGGACCATTTTACATAGTTAGTGAATATGTCCTTTCTGAAAAATAGTATTAAGCAACAGAAGTGCTTAGTCTTAATTGTTGAAAAATGAAGAGTTCTCTAGAAATAACTGTTTTGTTAGTAGTACAATATTTAGCATAATTTTAAATGATCCTATTGTATTAAAGGTTTGAATACAGAAGCAAACCTTAAAAGAGCAAAGTTTGAAATGCCTAACTGAATAGAAGATCATTAGGTAGGAGTAAGATATGAGTAGAGAAAGCAGGGAGGTCAGTTATATATATATCATAAATAGTAGCCTCTGCAACTACAACAGAGTAGCTACATCAAATAAACTATACTGGGTTGCAAGTTCTGAGTTTCCTCTAGTGTGGAGATCTGTTTATGACTTTAAAAAACAGTTAAAGGATATTTTAGTGTATTAGGTCAACCACGTTAATTAAATCTCATAGTTGAAGAAGAATAACTGTTCAACTCTTTATGTAGGTTGTCAAAGCTGCTTAACACTGTGGTCTTTAAAAAAAAAAAAATACTTGATAAATAAGACCACCTCATCTGGTTTTTATAGTAAATAGTGAATCTCCAGGAAAAGATCAGCAGATATCCCTACTTGGCCCTGTGTTGACAGGCAAAAAATGATATAAGCAAATTTGGCTGGCTTTGTAGTTTCCAAGTTGAATAGAATGGGGAAACTAGACTGGATGTCTTGTTAAACTCAGTTGAGGGTACTGTGGAATTGTTGGGAGGTTTTCACCAAGTATTCACTTCTAAAAATTATTTTCTGAGGTATTTTATTTATTATCATTATTATTTTTTAAATGTTTTTATTTATTTTTGAGACAGAGACAGAGCATGAGCAGAGGAGGGGCAGAGAGAGAGGGAGACACAGAATCAGAAGCAGGCTTCAGGCTCTGAGCTGTCAGCACAGAGTCCGATGTGGGGCTTGAACTCATGGACTGTGAGATCATGACCTGAGCTGAAGTTGGACACTTAACCGACTGAGCCACTCAGGTGCCCCCCCCCCCGCCTTTTTTAAATTATTTTTTAATGTTTGTTTATTTTGAGAGAGAGAACATGAGCAGGGGGGAGGGCAAAGAGGCGGGGGAGAGAGAATCTCAAGCAGACTTTGTGCTGTCACCACAGAGCCCAAACAGGTTCAGTCCCACAAACTGTGAGATCATGATCTGAGCCGAAATCAAGAGTTGGATGCTCAACCAACTGAGCCATCCAGGAGCCCCTATTTTACAACATATTTTAATGTGCTGATGATATAAGTTTATTTTAGTAATGATTACTTGATTTTCTGGTTCCAGGAAATTATGTACCTTTGGTTTTAGTAGAATATAGATATGTCCCATTTTCCTTGCATGAGCTAAAGATATGCGCTTTCATAAAATCAAGGCTTTGGATTTTGAGAAGTTTTTAATTAAAGTATAAGTTTTAGGATAATTCAAAAGAAATGGTTCTGTTAGTTACTTTTAAAAGTGTTGTAGACAAATATAAATAAAAATGACCATATACCAAATGAAATGGAATGACTGTAAGTCTTACTTGTTTAAACCTATGTATTTTGAGACCATTCAGTCTATTTAAAAGGTTGGCAAGTTTTTCCAGAAATTATTAAATCAGATGATACAGTTTTATGCACAGATAGGTAAGCTGTTTATATATGTGTTGTTAATTTTGAATATCAAGAATAGCTGTATATTTGTATACATATGTGTATATATATCTTGTCATATTTGTAGAACATTTAACTTACTGCTGCCATATTATAATGTTCTAACATTTTTGATGTTCTTTGGAATGATTACATGTGTTAAAAAAATTTATTATTCTCTAAAATCTGGCATTTATTTTAATGCAGTTATTACATTGCACTCTTCATTTTTAGAGAATGTAGGGTGATTTGTAACTACACACTGATGAAACAAAGAGTTAAATATGTTAACTTCTAATTTCTGAGCTAGTGAATTAGATCTGTATCTAATGCCATGTACATTCCAAAAAATCTACACAACAGGGTAATTTATTAAAAAAAAAAAAGACCTAAAGTACTGTCCATTTTCAATTCTGTTCAATTTGTATGTATAGCAGGTACACAATAAATGCCTCAGTTGACTTAAAATGGGAAGTTCGCTGTAAATTTCTCAAGTGCCTCCTGGATCAAACCCTTACGTTAAAAATAATTTCAATTTGGATATTATCTAATGTCCCGTTATCTAATTCTTCTACAATTGGCAGTTCACATGTGGCACTGGTAACTTTAATTAGAATATGAGCATATCTCACTCCCTAACCATCCTTGATAATGGAAAGCTTATTATACTTGGGTGTTTGCATGTTATATTCTCCAAAAAGTACATCATAATTATAATTACAGGGACAGGGGAGTGAGTATGTTTATAATTTTGCAAGTCCAAATAATTTTGTAAGTCGTTCACCATGTCACCTTAGTCTAGCTACCCACAAATGTGATTTTGTCTTTATGACCAGGGAGTTTTCAGAAGGAGGTCAAAGTTTATATCAGTTTGTAGTTTTCAGTATCCAGTGTATTTTTTTGGCTACTTCATACCAGTTAGACCAAGAATTGAGTGTACAATATTCCAAACAGGAGCTTCTTCAGGTAAGTGAAAAGTAATACTGGTTCAAAATGAAAATGATATACTTGATCCTTAGCTTGTGGTTTCAGCCTTCAATGATTTTAAAGATAATTTTCTGTTTTTAGGTATTAGGTTTTCATTTAAAATTTATGCTGTTTTGGCTGTTACACTGTTTTGACCGATTGACTAAAACTTTCCCCAGCAGGTCTAGATCCCAGTTCTTTTAAAATTTTTTTCTTATTGTTTAACTGCAAAGTGCAGTGTTTACTTTCTCTCTTGGTTTTGATCACTATCCTAATATTCTAATTTAGACAGAAGTTCTGGTAGGCACTGTACATATTGGTTTAATATTTAAACCTTTTTCTATTCCACACTGAAAATTAATCTCTTTCAGACTAAAGAAAGGAAGTAGAAAGGTTAACCTCCACGTAAAAGTAGATGCTTCTTGAGTCCATTTATTGGCGGGCAAATAAGAGATTCTAGGTAGATTTTAGCTAAGAACATACCCTAACAGATGCATTTTTGTAACATCTTAATATTGGCTTCTTCTCCCATCTTCAAAGAGTGGGATATTCCCAAGGCTTACCTTTTAGCTTCCTACCTGGATATTTTTTGTCTCACCTCAAAGATAATTCATTGTGTCCAAAATCAAGATAGATCTTTGTCTTGTTAAGGGACTTATTTTCCAAGCTTCCTACTGTTCTCTGCATCCAGGAACTCAGACTTGAAGTAGTCACTTGAGATATATATCCAATTTCCTGTACCCATCAAATCATCTTATTAACTGCTTCTTCAGAATGTGCTCTGTATTAATGATTCTCGTGGCTGCCATCTTAGTCTCACATAACCTGATACCTGGAAGGATTGTGTAATTCCTTCAGCAAACGTTTACTGAGTGCCTACCATGTGCTAGGCATTGTGATAGGGTGAGAGTGTGTACAAATAAATAATAAAGTCATTGCTCTGGAAGATCCAGAAGTCTAGTGAAGGAGTCAGATAGCTAAATAGACAGTCCACTATAGTTTGGTTAGTGAATGCTGTGGTAATCATAAGTACAGGGTAGTAGTTATGGGACCACAGAGGAAGGGCATCAGCCGTTTAGTTCCCTTTCTTGACTCTAGTATTATCTGCATTCCCATCCAATCCACATTCAGCTTACCTTCCTTAGTCACTGCTTCCTTGATACGCTTTTTCTGTTGGAAACTTGATTGCTCCTTAATCTATCCCTCTTTAGTTTGTCTCTTCTGCCTATCACTTTTCTTTATGTTCTGCTTAGTATTCCCACTTTAAAGGGACACTTCTTTTTAATCTAGGCTCCTGGTCCTGCCCTAGAAATATGATGTGTTCATTTCCAATATGGTCTTCTATGAATGGCTTTTCCATTTGCCCTTCCCATTCACTATCTAAATCCTGGCCGTTTTCTGAGGTTCATTTAGTTCCTGCCATTGCCTAAAAACCTGGTAAGCTTGTCTGATCATCTATTTATCTCAGGCCTATAAGCACTTGATTTATAATATAGCACTGCTTTACATTGTTAGTGTTGTTTTTATCTCCCCAAGAAGATTGTAAACTCTTCAAACATCCCATTATGTGATGCTTTCGTATTCTTTATAGAGCCTAACACAGTGCTGAGCTCAAAATTTAATTGTTGAATTTCAGTAGTATATAAGTAGGGCATTTTTTCCTTTGAGTATTAAAAGTTGGTAGATAATGAGAGCCGCCTGGGTGGCTCAGTTAAGCGTCCAACTCTTGATTTCAGCTCAGGTCATGATCTCACAGTTCATGAGTTCGAGCCCCCTCTGTGCTATCAGCACAGAGCTTGCTTGGGATTCTCTATCTCCCTCTCTCTGTGTCCCTCCACTGCTTGGGCATGCACACACTTTCTCTTTCTCTCTCAAAAATAAACATTTTTTAAAAAGTTGGTATATATGAGATATATTCCTTTGGTCTACTGGGAAAAGGATATCTTTAAAATGAGAAATGCTTTTATCTTGTATAAAATGTGAAATTGAAACACGGGAGGAAAAAGGAAATACATTAGCTGACTTCTTTTTGATCAGTTTGTTCTGATTGCCTGATATGCTGGAGGTAATGGAAAAAACACTTGACATAAAAGACATTGATTGAGACTGGCTCTATCATTTAATGTGGAGCTCTGAGAAAAGCCCCAAACCTGATTCTTAGCTTCCTCATCAGTAAAATGGGGTTAATATTACTCAAGATTGTGATGAAGATTAAATAAAATAATAGATATGGAATGCTTTGTAAACTTCAAGGCAGTATATAAGTTTTGCATAATTTTTTTGTGCTCCCATCTTGGATGATAGTTGTGAGTTTGCATTTTACAGAAATCTGGATTTCTCTGTGGTGCATTTTGTGATCCATTGATAGTAACCTCTCTGATATTTTCAGGTCATACTAGCTTTCTTGCCTCCCAAGAGGAAATAGACCTCTATCCTAACAAAATAATGAATGTGCTATGTTAGAGGGTAGCTAGCAGGGACACCTAACCCAGACCTGGGAGTTGTCAGGGCAAGCTTCCTGGAAGAAGTGACATGAATATCTATGATCAGACCTGAAAGATGAGTAAAGTTAGCCACAGGAAGGTGTGAGAGGGGGGATAAGGAGAAGAGAGAGAAAATAGCTACACTCTGGCTGGCTCTGAGATTTAATCTTATACCATATTTAGATCTGCTACAGATAAGTATATATGCTAATGATTATTTCTTTTGGTTGTAACTATTTCATAGAAATGATCTTCTAGTATCCCTTTATAGTTAACACCTGACGAGAATTTATTTGCTGGGTGTTAAGGTCTCTTCATTATGTACCATAGATATATTTATTTTACTTACGAAAGCCGTAGCAAGAATTATTTTCTTTAGACCTTGGTCCATTTTAGTAATTGTATTCTCTTCAGTCTGCATTTACTCTGTAACTACCAGCTACCTCCTTCATGTCTTTTTTGTGAACTATTAAGAGAACTGGAAAATTGGTTTTGGAGGGGGTTTGGTTTGCTTTTGTCTATAAAAACATTTACTTTTGTGAGGTTTCAGATACTTGGAACACATAAGGTAATGTAAGGACACCTCATTTCTGCTTAGTTTAGGAAGAGTGGAGAGAAATCTGGGGAAATGTTCCTGTTGGGAATTCCAGAATAGAGAATGGTACCTGGCAAAAAAAATAGGCTCTCAATAGATATCTGCTGGACAAATGGATGTGCTACATTAGTATAGACAGAACACATTAAGAGAAGGCAAGAAGACGAAAGTAAATGGTAAACTGCTAAGTTAGGGTCTATAAGTTGATGATTGAGAAGTAAATCTCCATAAGGAGGTAGAAGCCTATGCTTTGTTCTGTGAGGCTTTGATATCCCATGATTTTATAATTGTCTATCAGAACTTGGTTAAAACCCTAGTAAGCTTCATTCAGCTTAGTCCCCATAAATGAAAAAATACTCTTACTTTTCCCCTGTGAACCATGTAGAAGATCTGAATGATGGTTTATAGAGAGAAACAGATAAGGCCCTGAAAAAAAATAGACCTACCTTCAGGCACTGAGCTACTGGGAGGAAGACTAGGCCAACAGTGGTTGGCTCCAAACTTGGGAAAATGCCATTCAAAAACTTGTGGCAAGAATCCGCTTTCAGCACATCACTGCATCATAGCAGTATTTTTCTGCCATAATTGAAGAAGGTAATTAAGGAGAAAAGGTATTATAATTATTATCAGGGTTTTTAATGCCGATGATTTTGGTTGGTATTGGAAACACATGCTGACTATAACATTTGTTGATTTTTTAAAGTAGCTTTTTCTCCCTGTTTTCCACTGTTTTTCTACAAAATCATGGTTTACCAATTATAGAATTTTTTAGGATTCTAAGTTTCAAAGTTGACAAAACATTTCTGTATATGTTAGAGCTCTGTTGCCTAGAAAGAGTCAAAAGAGACACTGTGTGAGAATGTAGAGGAACTTATTGGGGATACGAAAGAAATTGGTGAGCTAAGAACTTTGAGGCTCTATACTGATGGTCTTAACACTGTCAGACGTGATCCCCCCCATAAATATTTGTTAATGACGCCTGTACTACCCTGAAATTAAATTAGTAATAATAAAACTCCTCACATACATAACTCCAAAAATAATATAATGCCTTCCCTGCTTATAGTATAAGTGAAAAAAAATTTTAAGATACTTTATAATGTTTCCATATGTAAACATTTAGTCATGAATACGTTAGAAAACTTCAGCAGTGTGAGTGCAAGAGCTGAAAATGTGGACTGATGTATTGATAACTCTAGTACTGTGAGTGGACACTGTGCTGGTGGTCTGATTTCCCAAAATGAAATAACTTATAATAAAAAGTATAATCTTCTTTTTATTTACAGGACAAATGCAATACTGAAAAATACCATTTTCTTTAAAAGTATACAAAAAACACTTTCTAATTGTAAAACTATGGCCAGAAATTTCCACACACCCTCATTAACTTCCAAAATGCCCCTATGGGGCTTTAATCCTCTCTTCCCCACTTTGAGAACCACTGCTGTGTAGAATCACTTAGCATTCTAGTGTTTTATATTAAGATAGAACTACTGACTGATGAGGGTATTTTTTATTAATCATCTTATTAGTAGTACTCTGTTTACATGGAGCTATTTATTTTTTCTCAACCTGTCATTTGGGACCAGTCAGTGTTTGTGAACCAATTGGTCATTCATAGAGATACTGTTCTTGTGGAATCAAGTTTTACTCCTGAGGAAGTAAAGATCTGAGTGTAGCTACAATAAAAAATGTGGGTGAATATGTGGGAAATAAAAGGTTTTTTTTCTTACTTTTTAATCTCTTTGAAAGGTAATAGGCTGCTTAACTAAAAAAATAGTAACAGTATATTGTTATTTCTAACCAATTAAAAAAATACGTATGACAGTAATAGCACAAAGAATGGATGTAAAAATGGAAGTATATGTCTGCAAGGCTCTTAGAACACAAACGAAATAAGATAATATTCCTTGAAGACTGACTGTGATAAGTTAAAACATACATACTGTAAATCGTAAGACAACCACTAAAAAGCAACAAAACAAAACTCAAAGAAGCACAGCTAATAAGACAATAAAAGGAGATAAAATGGAACCATAAGAAACAATCAGCCCAAAGAAGTCAGAAAAATAGGAAAGAAAGGAACAAAATCATGATCCCTGAAGCAACGTTAGATATAATGTGTGGGCCTTTTCTGAAGAACTCAACATTCTTTGTATTGGAAGTCTTTTATGAGTGCTCAGGGTATCTCCCACTTCCCCCACTCCCCTACTTTCCTGTATTACAGCCCTCAGGTTCACTCAGTACCTATCTCTGTTCTTCCCTTTGGTACTCCAGGTGAAAAAGGATCGGGGTTTCACTTTGTCACTGATATTTATACTTGTCAATCCAAGATGTTGCATAGTAAAGATAAAGTGCAAAGAATTGATCATTGATGTTTCTGTGAGGTCTCAACATCCCTTGCCCTTTTCTCTTCCCCTGAATTCAGAGACATGAAAAATGCTGTAATTGGAAACAACAAGCAGAAAGCCAATCTCATTGTTTTAGGAGCTGTTCCAAGGTATGTTTGCTATCATCCCCTTTTCTGCTATTCATACTAAGTTTCTGATGTGTTTCTCATTCTCCTCTGTAAGACCCATCTTTTTTCTATGTTGTCTATCTTGTTTTAAAAGCCTCTTAATTTTTAAAATAAATGCTTTGAAATATATGAAGCATATCTTTAGGAATTTTTAAATACCAGAGAATGGAATATGAAGCAAATATATTAATACTTTTTGGAAATTCAGGAAGATCATTGACCCTATAATAAAGATGTGTTGGGTAGATAGACAATATATACCAGCCTGATTCTTCTCTATCTCCTCAGAGAGCTTTGGCAGTTTTATATGATTGGATAATAATTTCTTAGGATTCTCAAAACCTTTTTAAAATAAATTGACAAAAATTCCTGCTTGATTTTTAATCCTGCTTTTTTTTTAATTTCTAATTTTTAGAATTTGCTGTTTTTTAACTTAGAAAGTTTGATCTTTTGTCTGATGAACTAAATAAGCTTCTTTTTGGCAGACAGTGATAACTGTATAACTTTCTCTTTGCCTTTGGTACTCAGAACTAAGTTTTATGTACACTGGCTATAAGTTTTTTATTCAGAATTTTTAATACTTTGTTTTTTTCTTTTCTTCATATCTGTCTTTTGATGCAGGATGGATGGCTTTATTGTTTTTATCATAACTGACCTCAAATATATACTGTGGTAACCATAAAACTCTCAGCAGCCTTTCTTAGGGGATTAGTGTTCAGTGTATGTAAATATACTTTAAGGAATGTGTGTGTTTTACTGTAGAACATAAAGGAGATGGTCGTAAGTGGTGGATGATTAGAGTTTAGGGAATATTTGCTTCACAGGCAGGGCTGGGGTAGAAATGAGAGGATCTCCTGGTTTCCCAAATGGGAGAACTGGGGAGAGAAGAGTTTTCCTTGCTTGAAGAGTTGCACAAGGACTCTGATTATTTCTTCTGGCTAAACCTCTGTGATCTCTGAACTATACCTCTGGATAGTCCAGGTCCCTTTCTAGTCTGAATTTGAGATCTGACAGCACTTGGCTTGGACTGTCCAGAGTCTTCATATCCTGGAGTGGAAGATAACATGGACTGTGGTGCTGCTCTGTCTACTTGTGGACAAATTTCAGAATAATAGTTCTGATAAATTCTAAGATTGTATGTAATAGTTCTTTGGCTCAAAATGAATAAACTCTCTTCTTGATTTTTTACCCAAATATTCCTTTATTAAGTTAGTAATTGATATAAACAAATGACCATTTCCTAGCCTTCTATAAGCTCACCAACCATACTTTTAGTATGTGGGATGTATTGGTAGCATTTTTCTGTCACATTACTTTTAGCTAATTTACTTGTGTTTAATTTTTTTTAGTCTTCTCTGTTTGTCAAATTCCTTCTTTTTAGATTATTGTACTTGCTTCAGCAAGAAACCTCAAGCACAGAGTTGAAAACTGAATGTGCAGTGGTATTGGGGAGTCTTGCTATGGGTACTGAAAACAACGTCAAGTCTCTTCTAGATTGCCATATTATCCCTGCCTTACTGCAAGGTATGTAAGGAAGTCATTTTTGTACAAGTAAAAATTAGAATCAATTTGCAGTGTTTAAAATACGGATTGAAAGGAGTCTCACATCTCTCTTCTATTGACAGGACTACTGTCTCCAGACCTGAAGTTCATTGAAGCTTGCCTCCGGTGCCTGCGCACCATCTTCACCAGTCCCGTCACTCCAGAGGAGCTACTGTATACAGTGAGTTGTAGAAGTGTTTGAATCATCAGTTAGCTTTCACTAACAACCTACTTCTGCTTTATTCGGCATCTCAAAAGTCATCATAATTATGTTATGGGAAAATCTCAAGTATGTCAGTGTTTGCCAGTAGGCAGATATCAGATGTTCTAGATCTTTTAAAGAAGTGGAAGATAGTATCAGACCTTGAGGAATTTATAAGCTGTTTAAAAAACCTATTTTGATCTCCTAATACCAAATTAAAGACAATATATTTAATGTACTTACTCTAGGTTAAATCCAGCAGAGTCAGCTTTACAGAGAATTTGACCTGGATCTTGAATAATGGATAAGATTTAGAGAAGTGGAGAGGAAAGAGGCCATTCTAGGAAAGATCTGTGTAAGAATATGCAGGGCGGTGGGCAGAGTAGTCTAATGTGGGAAAGTCATCAGTGTTAGTTTCAACTGGAGAGGTGACCCAGAACCAGCCTATAGGAGGCTTGTTTGCCAGGCTAGAATCAGAACATGTGTGAGAGAATCTGGAGATCTTTAGAGTCATTCAATAGATTTCAAAAACCTCAGGGATTATTAGGGGGCATTTATTTATTGATTACATAAGACTTCTTAACGAACATTATCCAGGCCAATATTTTTCAAACTCTCTGACCTATAATCCATGATAAATACATTTTCCATTGCCACACTGTGTGTGTGAGAGAGAGAGAGACAGAGACAGAGACAGGGAGAGGGAGAGAAAGGGGATGCAGGGCGGTGGGGGGGAGGTGAAGACAGAAAGAATATTCCTGTGACAGTCTTCACAAAACAATTCTATAAATGTGATGCCCTCTGGTTTCTATTCTAACCTTTCTTGTTCTTAAAAATACACTGGTTGTGTTTCTCTGAGCCAACACAAAGAATCAGTGTCAGATAGGACACATTACTGTTCTTATCTAGAATCACATTTTACGAATATTTCAAGAATATAAGCAATCAAGAGGCATAGGCATAGCAAGCAGGGGGAGGATGGAATGTCATGAGTCTCTATAGTCCATCCTCCCCACATTGGACACATGCTCCTTTGGCCCATAATGATGCATAAGGTCTGTAAGTGAGGTTCATGGGTCACTTCACACAGCAGGGAAGCTCTAAATTATGCAACATCTCAATTTTACACAGCAGGAATTTGTACAGTATTCTTCAGGGAGCTATTCTTCATAGATCGATACTGTTCAGTACAACAGTTCTTAGACTCGAGCATAGACCATGATTACCTGGCGGGTTTATTAAGCACAGATTGCTGGAACCTACTGCCCGACTTTCTGATTCAGTGAGTCTGGGGTAGGGCCTGAGAATTTGCTTTTCTAACAAGTTTCCAGGTAGCTCAGAGGCTGCTGGTCCATGGACCACTCTTTGAGAACTAATGATTTATGCTTTAAGCTGTCCTAAATTGGGGACATCCTCCACAAAGCTTTATACAGAGAAGAACTCTCCTCCTAATAAATGTCAGTTTCCCTGAAGGTCCTATTTTGATGTTTACAAAGAGATTAAACCAATCACTTGTCTTCTTTACCCTATAAGTTTCTCTACATTCCCGGTAACAGTGAGGAATTGATCCTGGCCAGCAGTTTTAACTCCTTCCTCCTCATTTTCCAAAATGATTTTATGACCCACTAATGGATCATGGTACATAATTTGGAAAACTGGTTTATACCAACTTAATTTTTACATAAGAACAATTAGGCTCAGGGACATTAAGTGGCTTTCACAGTGAGAATGTCTAAATTATGAAACATCTCAGTTTTATGCCTCAGAGACAATGTGAGTCTGTGAAAAGTGTTGCATAGGATAATGACAGTGTTTTAGTTTAATTTATTGGTGTCTGTGATCTGGATTGTATAGAGCTAGCAGGCATAGCAACTCAGGCAGTAGACTGAAAAACAAGGCAGTCCACTTAGAAGAGGACAGGATGTCTAGTTTGAAATCCTTTTTGTCCGATGGGTGCCTTTGGGCAAATTATGCAACTGTTCTTTGCTTTGTTTAATCAACTATAAATTGCAGATCTGTGAGACAATTGGCAGAAAGGAGGCAGGTGTAACAGGAAAACTGCAGGATGAGCGAGCAATGGAGGAAAGAAAGGAGGTGGAAGTAGTTTCAGGAGCTTAAGAGAAGCTTTTGTAGCATCCTTTCAATTGCCTGTTTTCTTAGCTGCTACTTGTTTCCCTGTCTTCTATCAATGTAACCATTGCCCCCACCCCCACCCCCATAAAAACAGACATGTGCTTGACATTCTCATCTTCTCTCTTCCTTTTCTTTCTGTGATTTTCTTTGAAGTTTTCTAAATTTTTCATTTTGTTTTTAAACTGCTTATGATAATATAGAGGATTATACTAACAAGCCAAGGGAAAGATTCTACTTATAGGAAATCAGCAGCCTTCTATTTTCCTACTTAGCTGTTATATATCTTGGGCATTCTTTTTCTTTCTAAGGGAAACCCCAAATCTTGTTCATCCCAACATGCCAACATACTCTTTAAAAAAAAAAAAAAAAAAGGTTTTTTTTTAACGTTTTTACTCATTTTTGAGAGAGTGCTAGTGGGGGAGGGACAGAGAGAGAGGGAAACACAGAATCTGAAGTAGGCTTCAGGCTCTGAGCTGTCAGCACAGAGCCTAATGAGGGGCTGAAACCCGTGAGCCATGAGATCATGACCTGAGCCAAAGTCGGACACTTAACCTACTGAGCCACCCAGGTGTCCCCCAGCATGGTACTCTTAAGTTGCCTTCTTTGCCCTCTGTTGTCTTTTGTCAAAGTGTGGTCTATGGACCAGCAGCATCAGCTGCATCTGAGAGCTTAGATGCTACTCCAAACCTACAGAATCAGAATCTGCACATACTGAATATCCCCTGGGATTTTGCATGCACATTCATGTTTGGGATATATAGCTCCAGGACTCATGACAGCATTGACTAGGAGGCTTGAGCTAAGTCTCTTTTTCCATCTGTGGTTCAGTCCAAATACCTTTCAACTTTTAATTGCCTTTGCACCCTAAGAAAAAAGAGATTCTTGGAGAGCCCTGCAGCAGTTTGGGCAGATTCTCCTCTCTTCCACTGCTCCATCATGTATCTTGCTAAGTGTCAGCAGTAGGCAGAGAACATGCTCTAAGTGAGAAGTTGATATTTTATAAATTGTCTTGTGAAGATTGAAATTAGCTAACTACAGTCATCATAATTCTTACTAGTTACTGATACTGATTCTTGCTAGTTACTGATACTGCAACATCTCAGAGATCAAAACTGTCACTTGTTATTTTTATATATTTACTCCTTATAGGCTATTTATTATTGTATATCTTATTCACATTTTGGTTTCAGAACAGATTTCTGTCAAGTCTTTTGAAATGATTTTGTTTTATTGTGGGGATGTAGGCTGTTTATTGGAGAGAAATTGAGAATTTCCCATTCTTGTATTTTGTTGTTGAGGATGAATATTGAAGCCCCTCTCCTTGTCCTTTACCTGAACAGTTTTGGGGACTGTGTTGTTTTTGTTTTGCTGTGTTCCTTAAAGAGACTTGATTGACTGATTAAGCTAAGAAGCTTGCATATGTACCTGCTCATGGAAATAATTGGTTAGGTGTATTCACAATGCCTAAGTTCCTTGTTACCGTGCTCTCTTTTCCTTTGACTGCAGGATGCCACGGTGATCCCACATCTCATGGCGCTGCTCAGCAGGTCCCGCTACACCCAGGAGTACATCTGTCAGATCTTCTCACACTGCTGTAAAGTAAGAACCAGAATAAATGTTCTCTGTAGTGTAAAATCTTAAATGGTCTCAGAAGACGTGCCATCCTTGTGTATCCTCCCAGAGATAACATACATATATAAGCAGACCTATGTATATATCTCTTCTTTCCCTTTTGGGACACAGATGGTAGCATTGCATACATACTGTTCTGCACCTTGCATTTTTCTTAACTTAAAACTTACCCCATGTCAGTACATAAGGAGCTCCCTCATTTTTTTTCCAATAGTAGTGTAGTATTTTACTATATGCAATATACACTGTATACAATACTACATATATATATATACACACTATATATATATACACACAGTTTATATGTATATAGTGTGTATATATATATAGTATATGTATACTGTATATATATGTATGTGTATATACTGTGTGTATATATATGTATGTGTGTGTATATATGTGTGTATATATGTATGTATGTATATAGTGTATATATGTACATATATGTATATGTATATATAGTGTGTATATGTATGTATGTATATAGTGTATATATGTACATATATGTATATATGTATGTATATATATATAGCGTGTGTATATATAGTGTACAATACTATATATATATACACACACAGTATACTGTGTGTGTGTGTGTGTGTGTATATATATATATACACACACTGTGTGTGTGTGTGTGTGTATATATATATATGTATACTGTGTATATATATATATAGTATTGTATATAGTATGTCCAATATAGTAAAATACTATATACAATAATTATATTGTATACACTATATATTATATACAATAATTTGTTTAACCAGTTATCTATTGTTGGACATTTGCCTTGTTTCCAGTCTTACATTATCACAAAGCAATGCTGCAGAAATAACTTGTGTAAAGCATTTTATAAGAACCGGAATTGCTGAGTCAAAGTGTGTGCATTTGTAATTTTACCATATATTTACTGTCTTGTTTTGGGGTTGTACCATTTTATACTCCTACCAGTAGTATGTGATCATGACTATTTCCCCATACTCTCATTGTTGGAAATTGTTTTAAGTGATGTCCTTCCTATGCGGAGAAGTGGGAGATTCTTCTGTGGTAATTGTTGAGAGAAATTTCTGTTCCTAAAAGGGCCTGAACCTAAACTTAACAGTGTCATAAAGTGCTACTTATTTTGCTTACTAGTTTATATACTGAGTGTTCTCTTTTGATAGCCATGGGTGATTATCTATTTGGAACTTTCATAATTTCTACACATTTGCTAATTTCTAAACAAATAATTTTTTGTTGCCTGATGATTCTATAAGTTTTTCAGGACAGCATTACTCACCTACCTATATTTATAATACAAAGACAAAGTAAGGAGTTTGGGAAACTATAGGAAATATAGGAAAGAGAAGTGAGCACCAACATATGAAATTAGGAAGATCATGGATCTATGCTATTTTAGATCAGTTTCCCAAAGAAATGAAAATTAAATCACTTGGTTCCACAAAAAGTATCATTATTGTTTGTTTAACCACTTCCCATCCCCAAATCTTAGCTGACTTTCACAGCTTATTCAGTTCTATTTAAGACATTTAGAATTTAAGAATTTTATCAAAGTCTTTGAAGTTTACTTTTCAGATTGATTTGACAGTGTGTAAGCTAACTCGTAGGACCAGGGATATCAAACACTCCTTTAATCTCTTGAGGTGAGCAAAGATAGCCTTTGAGAAAAATGACAATTTTGTTGCAATTCATTTGCTAAAAAGGAGCTGAACTCAACAAGGTGTAGAATTTTCCAACAGTGAAATGAAGTCTTCTAGCCAGCCCGAGAAGATAGGTAAAGAAGGATACTCCAGAACTCCTGTGCCTTGTTAAAAATCTTTCTGCGATGAGTGCTTGAGAGCACAGCATCTACTAGTTATAACCACAGTAATCCCAAAGGAGCACTGAAAGTTGGACCTGGGGGTGTAACTACTACATGTCAAATGACTGTTACATCGTGAGAAGTGTGAATAATCCCATTCCAGAAGTTACCCAAATAGCTTTTATTTATCTTATTTTTTTTAAGTATGTTCGTTAATTTTATGAGAGAGAAAGGGAGAGAAAGTGCAAGTAGGAGAGGGGCAGAGAAAGAGGAGAGAGAAAGAATCCCAAGCAGGCTCTGCCCTGCCAGGCTCAAACTCATGAACTGTGAGATCGTGACCTGAGCCAAAATCAGATGCTTAACCAACTGAGCTACCCAGGCGCCCCTCCAATAGCTTTTAGAATGACTCATCAGAAACTTTTAAGTCCTTTTAGGCTTGCTCATCTAAAACTTCTCAGTGCTTTTTTAGCTGAAATCGTGGATGAAAGAATACCATTAAATCACTGGTTCTTTTGCTGGAAAGAACTTACACTCAGCATCATGCCACTGACAGAACTGAAGATGTTATCAGAGAAAATCACCTTAACTCAGCTTTCTTTTAGCTGATATGCTAATAATAATTAGCATTTGCCACTGTAATTAAAGGACCAAATTTAAGTGTTCTGAGATACAACTAGACTTTAGGAAACGTAATAGCATTTATAAACCCAGTGATAATTAGCCCAAAATAAAATGTTAATTTTTCTACTGATTAGTAATGTGAATCTTTGAAAATAATTGATTTAATGATCTCTTTTAGTCATTAACTATAAAAACCTTTTACTTTCGTGTTGTTTAGTTTATAGACTTAAGACTTACAAATTTGAATATACAGTTGACCCTTGGACAGTGCAAGGGTCAGGGGTGCCAAACCCTGCTCAGTCAAAAATCGGCATATACCCTTTGACTTCCTAAAACTTTGCTAATAGCCTACTATTGACTGGAAGACTTTCTGATAAGCAGTTGAGTATTTTGTGTTGTATGTACTATATACTGTTTTCTTACAATATTTTGTGTTTTATATGTATTATATACTGTATTCTTATAATAAAGTAAGCTAGAACAAATAAAATGTTATAAGGAAAATCATGAAGAGAAAATACATTTATGGTACTGTGCTGTGTGTATTGAAAAAATCCACATAGAAGTGGATCCGCACAGTTCAAATCCACTGTTCACGGGTCAGCTGTACTGGTCTCAATATTAAATACATTTACATACTTTGGGGGAGGGGGAGACAGAAAAAGGGATAATTAAAGCATTTGTCTTATGAGCTAATCCTAATTATATCTTTGAAATTCTCTCCCTGATTTATTAAGGAGCGAAAAAGGGCTAGTAAAATGAATTGGAACTAAATTGTTGTCGCTCTCAAACAGGTTACTCCGAAACTTCTGAGACCTGTCTTTTGGAGCTTAAAAACTTAGTGACTTATTTGCTTCCCACCCTGTGGATGTTGCCTCACTAGCCCAGGTTGATCAAGAGAGACTTGATAAGAAACAAATGAAAGCTCTGTCTCTAGTTGGTTCCGTCACTAATTGCTTCCTTGTAATTATTTTTACACAATCCTATGTACAAGCACAGAGGAGGAAGAGCTGCTTTTGTCATCATTATTTGCTGCTATCGTTGGGGCAAAGAAATTGAAGGATTTTAAAAACTATGTCTTGTAGGCAGCAGGGACCAGTTATGTTAAGTAAATTGCATTGTGCTTCATCTTTTTCATAATATGGCTTCATCAGTACAGATATTGCATACATGAACTAGCTCTTAGAAAGAATGTGCATGGGGGCACCTGGGTGGCTTAGTCAGTTGAGCTTCTGAATTCGGGTCAGGTCATGATCTCATGGTTCATGAGTTTGAGCTCCGCGTAGGGCTCTGTGCCAACAGCTGCTTCTCCCTCCCTCTGTGCCGCTCCCCTGCTATCTGTCTCTCAAAAATGAATAAACATTAGAAAAAAAGTTCAATAAAGCATTGTTTTTAATAGTGAGACATTAGAAAGTACCTAATATATGTAATGTGGGTTTGCCTGAATAAAGTGTGGACATTATGTATCAATTAATAATCAGAAATTAGGAGAAGTTAGAAAATGTATAGAAATTAAGAGAGAAATGACTGAAGTTTTTTTGTTTTTTAAAGTGCTCTTTTAATAGAATTATTACCTATAAAATAGAATATGGGTGTTTTGTGATTTAGGACAGTGAGTATTAATCTCCCCACTTCATATGATGGATGCTTTGGTCCATGAAAGAATGAGCATCTACAGGATAGTTGTTACTTGGCTAAAGAGTGGGTTGGAAAAATTGGCTTCAGAGTTTTTTCTAGACTAGCAACTGGTTTCCTTTGGTGAGTCCAGGGAAAGCCAAGTTTCCCTGCTGTGTTTTTCTTTTCTGAATAATGATAAGCATGAAGTAGCATCCTTATCCTTGCTTTGACTTCATTATTGAATGGGTGGGTGGTACATAAAATCAATGCATAGGAGGGGTGCCTGGCTGGCTCAGTTGTTAGAGCATGTAACTCTTGAGCTCTGGATTGTAGATTCAAGCCCCACACTGGGTATAGAGATTACTTAAACTTAAAAAAAAATTATAAATTAGGGGCACCTGGGTGGTTCAGTTGGTTAAGCGGCCGATTTCAGCTTAGGTCATGATCTCAGGGTTTGTGGGTTTGAGCCCCGCGTCAGGCTCTGTGCTGACAGCTCAGAGCCTGGAGCCTGCTTTGGAGTTTGTGTCTCCCTCTGTCTCTCTGCCCCTCCCCCACTCATGCTCAGTCTTTCTCTGTCTCTCAAATAAACATTAAAAAATAATAATAAAATAAATTTTGAAAAATTAAAAAATTAAAATCACATAAGAGCTGTGGCACCCTCAAAGCCCTGCATAAACCTTTAGCTTCTGTCACTTTGAAGATCTTCAGTAAACTGCTTGGTAGAAGATTGTTGATGAAAAATAAAACCCCCGAATTTTCCCATTTCTTCACCTTCCTGTGCTAAGAAATGATGATTTAAGAAGAGAAATGATATAGGGGTGCCTGGGTGGCTCAGTCGATTAAGTGGCCGACTTTGGCTCAGGTCATGATCTCATGGTTTGTGGGTTTGAGCCCCATGTCAGGCTCTGTGCTGACAGCTCAGAGGCTTGAGCCTGCTTTGGATTCTGGGTCTCCCTCTTTCTCTGTCTCTGTCACTTTCAAAAATAAATAAACATTAAAAAAATTTAAAAAGAAATCAGATAGAAACAGAAACCAAAACACTTGCACTTCTCAGTACGGAGTGTTTAGTTTTCCACCATCCATTACTCAAACTTTCCTGATGTATTGAGATGAGTTAAGCTTTGGTCCAGTTCTCCATGCACTTAATTAGTTTTAGAGTTCCTCTGATGAGCTCATCAGTCTAAAGTTGTAAGAATGATTACCACTATTTTCAGTGGACATAGTGGAAGGTTGTGCACATGAAATGTAGAATTGACAGTGATTCTGTTGCCCTGATGGTGTGTTATTTAATAACTGCAAACAGCGTGTGCCTATCAGGGTAGCTTCTTTGTCCCCTTCATTATTTGGGGCGGGGGCGGGGGTGGTGGGTAAGGAAGCAGCAGTTCTACAGAACTGGGATGACATAAGAAATGGCAGCCCCTTGTCTACTCTGCCTTGTTAGGATGGATTAATGCAAGAGAAGGGTAGTTGAGAATTCTGCATTGTAGCGGATGTGCTTTTCTACATTTAAGTAAATGTTTTGTTGGAATGAATCATTACTCTTTTTAATGTACTGTTAATTCTCTTCTCTTACAGGGTCCAGATCATCAAACAATTTTGTTTAACCATGGTGCAGTTCAGAATATTGCTCACCTACTAACCTCAGTATCTTACAAAGTAAGATGTTAAAAATTATGGCCAGATTTTTATACTTTACTTTTGGTTTCTAGAGTCTTCATCTAGAAGGCCCATCTATTTTATTGGTGCTTTGATAGATATTGTGACCAAGAATAACATTTTATCAATAAAATGTTATGGGGCATTGTTATACTACAGCATCCTCTTTAAAAAATTTTAAAAGCCACCCTTGCCTTTGCATTTTATTCAGAATATGGTTGTGACTTGATTTGCTATTGATTTTTACAGTTTTCTCTGCTGTGATGTCAGTGCCAAAGCCACACATGAGGTGTTGCCTTGAAGTGTGTGGAAACAGTGGCTTGCTGTGTCAGAAAGGACTTTGATTGAGCCACAGTGACTCAAACTTACAGCGTATACCCACATATATATCAACATTTAAAATGTGTTCCGTTTTGTATTTTAGGTTAAAAAGTCAAAGGTTTTCAGACTTGCTAATTAAATTTTCTTCACTCTCTTTTATATATAGGTAAACAGCATCACGTTATATAATCAAACGTTACGTTAAAACTTGTGTCACTTCATTGTTGTCCAACTAGTAAGTTATAGCAAATAATGGGGCATTGTCCTAATTGTGTCACATTAGTGCTGGTATGCCAGGAGTTTGTTGTAGAGCAGAGAGAGCAGTAGTCCTTTTTGTCTTCTGTCCTCTTGCACTGATTCTGATCTGCTCTTTTTTTGGTGCTTGGCTGTATTGCAGCCTGCTACTACCTATGTTCTTTCTACTTGAGAGATCCAAAGTTTGATCCTGGTGAAGCACTCACAAGGATAGGAATGGGGAATGGACCCGGCTTGAAATTAATCAGAGCCAGGGGGAGAGCTGCTTCCTCTGCCCTGTGCCACATACAGGCAGGAAGCAGTCAGCACTGGCACACGAAGAAACGATTGCTGGGGTGGCTACTCACTGCCCCTCCTCTTTGTCTTCTTTAACTCCCTCAATTCTCCCTCCTTTTCTTTCTTGTCTTTTCTGCACCAAGCTTCCTTATCTACTGTAACAGATTATGGGTTGTGGAAGGAAAAAGGTTTTGGTGACATTGCTTTTTGTAACATTTGCTCCATTGTCAGTATCACTGACATATTTTATGTCCCACATTTTAGGTGTGCACATGCTAGGGCAGCAGGTCGTTGCCAAAGTGAGGGACAGGGCTTCCCCACACTTCAGCTGCCCAGCCTGCCAATCTCGAGTTGCACACAAAAACATCACATGTGAACTCAGGCTTGGAAGTGAGGATGAGACTGATGAAAACTGAACAGAAAGAGTGAAAAATAATAGCTCTCATAGGAGCACCTACAAATTGTAAAATATGCCGTTATGTGGTCAAGAGTTTGGCCTCAGTAATCTAGTTATGAGGAATAGTAGCACAATTCATGGGTGTTTTAAAAACGAAATTAGTTTAGTCCTTTTCAAATTTTTACTGTAATTTTGTTTCCTCTCCTTCTGTTCTCTTTGCCCCAACCCCATCCCGTATATGACTGTAAGAGCACACTTTTTTTTCATTTGTTCCTAGTTTCTCGTCTTTTCTTCAGTTCTCTGGTTTGTAGTTTGGGAAGAAGTACCCTACTTGAAAGGCAGTTGGTGATTAATTGTTATTAAGTTTTCTTTGTCTTACTAACATCGGGTTTTGTACATTGTTCTTTTAAATTTGATTAGGAATTTATCTGAATTTTAGTTGCCACTTTTTCCTGTTCTTTTCATTCAAAATTGATTTCAGCTTTTAACTTTCTCTACTCTTCAGATATACAGGTGTTATTTTTATTCCCTTGAGGCCTTCTTTTAGTATTTTGTTTTTTCAGAAGAGTTTAGATTCTGAGACATTTAAAATGCATAAATGCATTTTTTTTGTTTATTTATTGTTACAGGTTCGAATGCAAGCACTGAAATGCTTCTCAGTTTTAGCTTTTGAAAACCCCCAGGTATCGATGACCCTGGTAAATGGTAGGCTGGAACTTTGAATGGCATCTACATGATTTAATTTGTGAACTTTGTAGATTTAAAGAATTCCTTAATTCTTGTTCTTTGCTTTATTTCTAGTTTTGGTTGATGGAGAATTATTACCACAAATTTTTGTGAAGATGTTGCAGAGGGATAAACCTATTGAGATGCAGCTCACATCAGCAAAATGGTAAAAAATCAAGATAGTGTGGGAAGAATGACAGTGCTTTATCAATATGTTAAGAGTATTTTTGAACAGCCTAATTAGCTCACTTCCAGTCCCTATCTTCTTTCAGGATTTTAGAATTTGCAAGTCATGGGATTGTCTCACATTTTATTAAATGGGCATGAATTTTTTTACTCCGCTTACTACTAGTAGCATGCAGAGCAGCAACACTCATTTAATTAATGGCTAAGACTGTCTACAGAAAATTACTTTGTTTCATTCAAGCAAATTACTTTGTTTCATTCTCCTTATTTCAGTTGAAATAAGACAGAATTAGATCAGATTTAACTAACAGATTTATGGTAAGGATTAAGACAAGAAAATATAAAGATGTGAAAATATGGAGTGAGAATTAGTTGAGGTTGATAACCAAGGCATGATTTCATAAAATATGGCTTCCTCAAGTTTAGAAAAACAAAGCATAAAATTCTCAGAGATGTCACAGTTTATAAGGTAGTCAAGTTCTTATTATTAGCACATGTCCTGGCTCATATAAGTATTAAGTACATGTCAGTTCTGTAATTATCAATACGTTAATAGGTTGAGCACCTATTCTTTGCTTAATTGTTTAGTTCCAGTATTTAAGAATTTGTGGCTCTGTAGTATTTTGGTGAGAGTAAGGAATTTTCAGTAAAATACTAAAGGATCGTGAATTTTTTGTTTTTTTTTAATATGAGTATACTATTTTGTATTTTTGCATGTTTTTTGTCTTCGCAATTGAGCATTTGCCTCTTTATTTGTAAGGTGAATTCTCTCATGGAACTGGTTTCAAAAAACAATGTGGGTAACAAGTCTTAAGATAAACAATTCAGTCCTCAACAATCTAAGTAAAAATTTTATTTTTTTTTTTAATACTTTCTGTAGAAGCCAGGATATTGAGTGTTTTAGTCCTTCCCCTGCCCCCTCAGCTTACTAAAGGAATCGAATTCAAAAAGGAAATTCATTAATTTAAGTTTCTGAAGTGCTCAGTGTTCAGTACCTACTTAGGGAGGACCAAGTAATTTTATTCTTATTCAAAGCCAGATATAATGGTGAAGGTAAATTGTTTTTCAGTAGAACCAAATCATTGACCTAGTTCTCAAAACCATTGCTGGCAAGCTCTGAAGAGTTAGTAGTTAATTTCTGATAGCTAGCTCTGTGACAAGTTAAGTGCTTCTTCTGTGATACTTACACTACCTTTCTTGGAGTTAAAATATCCCAACTTCATTTAATCTTAGACACTGTTAACTTTATATTTACTTTTAACTCTTTCCCCTTTATATTATGGAAAATTTTAACAAAACAGTATAGAGACAAGCGTAAGGAACTCCAATGTGTCCAGCACCTAGCTTCAAAGCTTATCCTCTTATCCTTTATTTTTAAAACAATTTTGCGTGTATTTTTGAAAAATATCTGGCTTACTGTCTAGATCTATCAGTTGTTTTTGAATTGGTAGACCCTCATATAAGGTAATGTGAAAACCTTCTCCCTCAAGATAAATAAGAATAGCTGTCTTATTTTTTTTACCCATAAGATCTTAAAGGTGGGGAGTTTTTCTTTTAGAGCTTTAAAACACAAGCAGAAATTTACTCTCTGCCATCTTATTCCAGTTTAACTTACATGTGTAGAGCTGGAGCAATTCGGACAGATGACAACTGTATTGTATTAAAGGTGAGCTAATTAATTCTAAACACATGTGAACATTACACAGTCCTAAGTGTTGAATATAAATATTGGTATTCCCTTTTTTTTCTCCTTTTTATACATTTATCACCATGGTTTGTGTGCTTAGCATAAAATAACATTATTAAAACGTAACGCTTTTCTTTTTAATGAAATGCCATGTAATTTTAATTTTTTTAAAAAAGAATATTTACTTATTTTTGAGGGAGAGAGAGACAGTGTGAGCAGGGGAGGAGCAGAGAGAGAGAGAGGGAGACACAGACTCCAAAGCAGGCTCTAGGCTCTAAGCTGTCAGCACAGAGCCTGATGCGGGGCTCAAACTCATGAACCGTGAGATCATGACCTGAGCCGAAGTTGTACATTTAACCTACTGAGCCACCCAGGTGCCCCATATGATGCCATGTAATTTTCAAAAATTGGTTTTAGATGTGTTTTAAGAGTCAAAATGAAATTGTTCCTGTCACCTTTTTCATTTTTGTTAAATTAGAAGGATGTAGAAATTGTAAAAATATGTAAAATTCAGGTGAAATAGAAAATGTATTTTAATCCTTGATTTTCATTAAATTTACAACATAGTTTTATAGGCAAGCAGTTCACCAGCTCTGCAGATAAAGATTTTTTATCACCTTCATAGCAGATAATCAAAAGACATAATGAGAAAGAAAAGTAAATAACACATGAAAACCATCAACATCATTGTGACATGTCCAAAGCAACTAGAACTCAGGAAAACCCACATGAGAGACTGTCCCTAAAAGTTCTAAGACCTCGAGTCTCATTTCAGCACTCCTACCACCGACTGGCATGGGTAACCCTGGTCACATCCCTTATTCTTTTGGTGACTCATGAAAATGGAAGCAATAATTTTTGTTTGTCTATTCCACAGGGTTATTTTGAAGATAACAGTATGTTAAATATGTTAAATGTTTTATTAGCCACAAAGAACAATGTAAATAAAATATCATTTTATGAATGCGAGATCTCTCATTTTCAGTGTGCAAAATGAACCCAAGGATTAAAGAGCATTAAGACTAATGTTTGTTTAGACTTTGGTGAAGCAACTCAATTATTTTAATGAGATCTGAGGACCCCCTAAGTAAGCAACACTGTGTAAAATTCTAAGGGCTTCCATGCAAGTAACCTTGGTTTATTTATTCAAATGCTTTACCCCTCTGTTTCCTCCATATTGGTAAACTAGGTTAATAGCATCTTCTTTGTGTAGTATTTGTGAGTGGTTAATTCAATAATCTGTGAATTTATGGATTGATAAATGTTAGTAATTGTTCAAAAGAAAATAAGAATAAGGCTTTCTTGGAAGCCTGGGGCTGTATTATAAAGCACACAGTAGCCCGATAGGAAATCAATAGCGAACAATAAAGTGCTACACTCTATGATAAAGATACAGTAGAAATTTAGGAAGGAGCAAAGCACCGTTGAGTTAACTACGATAATGGAGGAAAGCCTCCTATAATTAGAGCATTTCAGTTTCTACTTCAACGTTATTCTTTAAAGTGGGTTCATCAGCCTTAGAAATAAATAGGGGCACGTGGGTGGCTCAGTCAGTTGAGCGTCCGACTTCAGATCGGGTCGTGATCTCATAGTTTATGTGTTCGAGCTCCCCATCAGGCTTGCTGCTGTCTGTGCAGAGCCCACTTCTGGATCCTCTATCCCTCCCCGGCTCATGTTCAAAATTTAAAAAAGAAGAAGAAATAATAAATACATGGGATTTTTTTTTTCTTATCAAGGACCTACTGTAGATAAATTACCAAGACCAGCACTAAGATTTTTGAAGGACCTCAGGTAAAATTGGACTAGTAGATACAGTCATTTTAGGGAGTTACTTGGAAAACCTAGGAACTGTGATGGATGCGTTTTACTCACTTAAAGGAAAACTCATGAAATCTGAGTAATGGTAAGATCACTGAATTTTTAAAGTTGTATTTTGATTTTGCAACTGTAGGTATTGATCCCCAAACAAAAAATAAAAGCCATCCCATCCATATTATTCGCTAAGGAAAAGATAGCATACTTTTTCTAAGGCAAAGTTGTTCCTGATTAAACTGCTGGATGTCTTTTAAGTAAATAAATAGGTGGAACAGAAACATCACACATGATTTATTAGAGATTCTTAAATGTCTTTTGTAGGTTGTACAATAAAGTTTCAATTTTATCCATCACAAAGGCCTGATGAGAGTTTGTATTAATGCACTTCTGTTGTATGATTAGATTGGGTATGCCAGCACAAATGATTAATATACACTGAACTTTGTTTTTACATTCCAAAAAAACCTTTTTATTCTGTGAAAGTCTTTATTCAAACATTTGATAACAAACATGACTGCCACTAAAAACCGTTGAGTTGATTCACTTATTTTATGCTTTCCATCAAGCTTTTGCCTTTACCACAAAGCCAATAATTAATTTCACTACCTTCCAGACACTGCCTTGTTTGGTTCGAATGTGCAGTAAGGAGAGATTACTAGAGGAGAGAGTTGAAGGAGCTGAGACACTCGCCTATCTGATTGAACCAGATGTTGAGCTACAAAGAATCGCTAGCATAACTGATCACCTCATTGCCATGCTTGCTGATTATTTCAAGTATCCCAGCTCAGTGAGTGCCATCACTGATATTAAAAGGGTATGTTCTGTTTTCCTTTTCAGCAGCTCAAGCCAAGGGATTTTTTTAAAAGGTTTTCTTACTGCTCACAACTTTGAACCAATTGATAATTACAGTTCAGAGCCCTTTTAAATAAAGGAATCTTCCTTTAAATGAAGGAATCTTTGATAACATAGATAATGTTTTATGGGTTTTTGAATCCAGTCTATTTCATGTAATTACCAGAAAGTTTTTACTAAGCAGGAAATCAGGAAGGAAGAAAATTATGTCCCTAATTTCCAACTAAAACCCCAAAATAATGGTGTATCTAAGCTGGGCAACATCATCTAATCCTGTGTAAGTTACAGCAACATCATCTAATTACAGCAACATCATCTAATCCTGTGTAAGTTCCCAGAATCATCTATGTTGTTATATTCTCATTCTGTAGGTCAAGGGTGTTCTGTGACAGGTGACTGAGTGGCCTTATTTTACTCTCTGCCATTGTCTTTCTCTTTCACTGTCTAACTTTTGTCATCTTCTCTTTCCTTGCTTCAGTTTTATATTGTGTTTTGGTCCTGCTAGTGTCAGCTAAAGTACTATTTAACCTCTAGTTTGAGACCATCAAGAACCAAACTGTGCTTTTCTCAAACTTTTTCACAAACCGTAAGTTCCTTAGAATAGCTAGATATGTCTTTTGACTTTGTTCTTCTCAGCCTGTTTGTCATATCCATTTCTCTAAGCATAGGAGACCAATATTCAATTAGAGAAAGTTTTATTTATTTATTTTTTTAAGGAGGTCATGGTAGAAAGAGCATTGATTGTCTCCTAATTAGTAACCAGTACTGTTTCATGAATGTGACTGTATTTTTGATGCCAGTGGTCCCAATGGTAAAATTTTTAAAAACTTTCCTCTTGACCTTTCTCATGCCCCTGAGTTTCCCAAAACTTCATTTGGCAGGCAACTGTTTATTTGGCATTTAACATTGAAAATAAAATGAACTCTTAAGGGTTTATGTTTTCTCTGTCTCAGAAAGGGCCCAAAGTAACCTTCACTGTTACTGGTATTAGTCATGTACACTATGTATTAAAGTTAGTGCCTGCTCTTCCTTTAGTGGTATTGTTTTTGCAGCACAGGTAATGGGTTACATTGAACCAGCTACCTTGTTTGTTTTCCCTTGTGGACTTCCTCACGCTGACACAGTATTTCACTGGTATAAAGATACATGAGCAAGTCCTAACTATGGCCCCATGAACACCCTCAGTTGACTGTCCAGACAAGGCAAATGGGATACTCTGATGGACAGAAGAGTGAGGAAACATAGTTACAAGAACTTGTGGCCTACATATGTGTAAATCATTTAACTGGTATAGAGAAGATTCCTCTGTTTTTGATGATGGATTATACAGTGGTTTCTGACCATAAAAATATAGACACTAGACCCATAGTCGGAAATTCTTGCATGTTAATAAATGCATGATTTTCATGGTATATGTTAATCCAAGTCCGTATTCTAACTATATGTTATGACTAGAAAGTACTTACGACTTTAGATATTTCAGAACTTATACATCAAAATGAGTGTTGTATATTGAGGAGTTCCTCCCATAATCCATCAGTGCCTGCTTTGATCAAAATATTTTTAGAACTACTGTTGTTACCCTAAATGATGTTACCCAGCTGGATTTATTTCCTCATCTTCACACACCACAGTCAGTAACAATTAACTTAAAACTCTAACTTGATGAAGATATATCATTGTTAGGGTTTTGTAGCTAATATGCCACTTAGCTCTTTAGGAAGTTTCAAAGAAGGGTCTTAGAATGTTATAAATAACATCATTGCATAAAGGTGAACCTTTCAAAGGCAATTCATTTGGAGTGGTAGTCATTTGGGTGAATTAGTTATAAAATTATGTACATTATTGATAAGCTTTATATACTTACCGATTTGTATTTAGTCATTTAAAGTGTTGCGAGAACATGCTTCTATTTCACATCTATGGTGGTTTAGTGACAAAACAGGTGTATGGAAGAATTGATCATTTAAAAACTTTACATGTGTAAAGTTAGCATTAATTGTTTTCATACCAGTAGGTAATTTTAATAAATGTATCAAAAAAGCCTCCGAATATAAATCTCAGGTAATTGTAATAGATACATAGCAATCATTACCTTGGTGTATTGTTTATTAAGGATTTTCACAAAGGTTTCCCTCTTTTCTAAAATCTTAGTAAATACTGAAATCGGGCCAGTGCTGTTCTTCATGTTTAAGAAAACCTTCTAAAAGTACTGTAGCAGCACTCGAGTTTTACCAGCTGTATTCTGAGGCTAGAAAGGCCTGAATATGCCTTGTTCTTGAGGAGGGCATTTCAAAGAGCTGGTGTGAGCAAGCATCAGTGCCACTAAAACGACTCTCTAGGAACGCTGTTTAGGGGTCAGAGTTTCACAAAGGTCTTTCATATACCATTCCAGTGTCAAACGTTGTGGTGTCCACTTTTAGACAGAAGCAGACTCCATGCATTCTAGGTCATATTGGCACAAACACAGGAGTGGCTCAGTCCTATGTGAACAGAACCCCAAAATAACCAGGAATTCAATGATAGCACTAATATCTTAATAGTGGTTAAAATTTTTTTCCAACTCAGATAGTTTTATTGAAAATGAAATATGTAGACTGAGTTGCAATATACCTTTTGTTTCCCCGTCCATAGCTTGATCATGACTTAAAACACGCTCATGAACTCCGCCAGGCTGCATTCAAGCTCTATGCCTCTCTAGGAGCAAACGATGAAGACATCCGGAAGAAGGTGAGTCTGGGAGAGGGGCGTCCCCCAGTCCTGACAGCCAGCAGGCAGGGAGTGACGTCAGCCTGAAAGTCGTGGTGAAGAGCACTAACAGTGACTGTTTGAATATAATAAAGCAGAGTGACTAAAGGCATAATTGAAGAATGAATGGGACCCGGATTTGGGGGGTTGTTTGTTTTTAGAACATAGAGTGGCATGGCCGTGCTGGAATGACAAATAACTGGCGTGCTTTTTTCTGTCATTAATATGAATTATTATGTTGCACATTTTTGCATGTGTTGATAAAAATCAATTCTAGCACTGTGAAGCTTCAGACACCTTGAAAGATCTAACACTAGAATTGTAAATGTTATTTATGGAAATACTTCCCAATGCCATTGAGAAATTCAAATCCTTATTGTATATTGTTCTTTGATATGTGGCTTAGTTATGTTTTGATTTTTTTTTTGCTACTGTGCAAGTTTGATGTGAATAAAATCTTTGTGGAATAATGATTTTATGTTTAGTGAGTGGTCATCTGAATTTTCCAGTTCCCCAAAAATGTTTCACTGATATAGCACCTTATGTTACTATAGTCTAGTCTAACACTGAACTCCTGTTCTTCATGAGACTAGTTATAGGCAGGGACTAAAGTATAGTAGTAAGCTCTGACCTGGCTGCCTCCACAAACTAAAAGGCTGGAGCTTCCCCTTCAAAAAAAAATGTAAGATAAATTTTACACATGGCTTTTAGGAACATCAGTAAATTAATCCACATGTTCTGTCTTGAAGAATTATAGCCGAAAGAGCAAATTGAGCATTGTTTACTGAACATGGCAGTTCACTAAATCTCCCATCTGTAGCCCCGTGAGAAAAATCGAAAAGTATTGGGAATTTACTGTGATTCAGAGAAGTACTTTGGGCTTGTAGAACGAGAAGTATGGAATAACTATAGGTTTATTGAAATAAATTGAAAAGGAACCATTGCTGAAGAAAATTGAAATAATAGATGAGATATGTGAGTAGCTTTGATTTAAAAATCAGTGCAAAAAACACAACTAACCTGAATGTTTTCCATGTACCTCAATTTAGTTAACAAGATGTTTTTGACTTGAAGTGTTTTAGTAAATATCTACGAAAATCCCTTTTGACACTTCTACGCTTTCATTCATCATCTGTTACTTCAAGGCAAATATGCTAATGATCTGATATTCCCTGTATCTAAGCATGATTTATGAATGTTGATGCTGATATGTTTCATTCAGTTTAGGTACATGATATATTGCAAGGGAAGAGGCTTTTGTAGCAACTCATATAGATAAAACATTTTTTAAAAATTGACATGGACTGTATAACTTAAATACGTAATGATTTGTTTGGGGATGGTTATTAGGCCCATTGGAAAGAGAAGTATTTTGCCTATTTTAGCTCAAGAAGGCTGTGCCATGGACTGAAAGGGAGATAGATAGATGGACCATAATGGGGGAAAGTAGGATGTCCATTTGTACTTCTTTGTACTTTTTTGTTAATAAACTACTGTTTTGGAATTAATGACTTAATTTGTGATATCATGTTCTATAGAAATACTTGGAATACAATAGTCTGATTAGTAGTCTATTAAAGCTTGTATTCATAATGTGTATAATTTCCTGGCAAGGCTAAATCTTGGTAATTTCTGTAGAAAGATGACAAATAAAGAATAAGTTATAATTATTATAATTTTTTTGTGTGGTAAAGAAAAGATACTGTGACATTCTTATGTGATGGGGATTATAGAGTTTTTAGGAAGATATTTAATCCTGGGAAATTAAGTGTTGGAATAATTTACAGTTTATAGCAACTACTGAAGAGAGAAATTGTCAAATGGAAAATATATAATTTGTGATAAAAATCTGCATGAAAATGGTTCTTAGGAGTGGAGAATCCTTATTTTCAGTGTATAAAAATTGGTAAATGATAACTCTTCCTTTGAATGCATTTATTTCTATTCCTTTTTTTTTGTTGAAATAACTGAGTAGATTTTTATTTGCTTTCTTCATAAAATAGTTATTTACCTTTTACACTTATGCCTTACAAACTTTGTATCCTTTTTTTGTGTAGATTCTTGAAGTACAATGTTTATTATTGTTTTATCTTTTAATGCAATATTTTTGCTTGCCAAGGTGGAATTCCAGTTACTGAGTTAATTGAGTAGAGAATCTGTGAAAGAAATTTCGAGGACTGTAGCCCTGTTCTCCCCACTCCTCCAAACAAAAGCAACAAAAAGACTGTTTTAGGATAAAAATATGAAGTGTTAATTTGGTCTGCCTTTTAAATTAAAAATAGGAATGTAATTCAATAAATACAGAAAATAACATATCCCATTGCCATATAACGGCCAGTTAAAGAAATGAGGTGGAATGAAGAAGAGAAAAAACTAGAGCAAAGAGGTAGAGACATTGAGAGGTATACATAGCAATAAAGGAGAAAGATACAGGCCTTCTCGCTTTGTAGAGTTAGTCTATCTTATTGCTTCTAAAGACTTCTAAAGGCCTGCTTTTCTGTTTCTCAATCCTTCTCTCCGAGGTAGACAAAATTAAGCTAAAGACTGAATATGACCTACAGGTTAGAAATTTACCACTTCAGCTTTGGAGCAGTGTTGGTGGATTTCCATTAAAAGAAATCAACTGTATAATAGTCTTTGGAACCTAATAACCACTCAATAAGTATTTGCTGAATAAATATAGAAATGAAAATACAGAAACCATAGACAGAGTGGCATTTCCTTTAATATGCTTGGATCTTTCTGTATCCTTCTGTTCAGAGCAAAGTTGGTATTCTGATTCCTGGCTCTGCGTTCATTATCACTCTGTGGCATACTGAAGTTTACCATTTTCCCAGTGTCCTGTTAGAAAGTTAAGGAGGGTGGAAAAGTTCTGCTGGTGAGAGTGGAAAACATTACTTACTGTTGGCTGTAATATGAAGAGGGAGAAGCCCAAGAAAAGATGAAGGACCACTGAGCATGACAACAGATGAGGCCTGGCCATAATGAACTTAGAATTGTAATTCAAGGATTTTGGTCAGAGAAAGCAAGGGCAGAGGCAGCAATTGAGAGCTCAGTGGAAGAAGGGTCCAGAGCACATTAGCAGGAAGTGTAACTGACAGCAGGGCCAGGTAAAGATTAGCTGTAATCTCTGCCATGGACAGACAAAGTCTAGTCTCTAATGACAGCCTTTACTGCATATTAATGCTAAGAAGCATATGTTCATTTAATGGGACAGTAAAAAGGGAAGAAGATACCTAGCATGATTTTAGGTATTGGCATCCCCAGTCAAAACTCCAGTCAGCAGTTAAGTCATGCAGAGGCAGTGCTGGCAGACAGTCCTGTAATTATGAAGCCAAATCCTTTATAACAAAAAATTGCTCTTTTGAAGACTCTCACTTGATTCATACCTACTGATCATCAGTTAGGTTTGAAATTTAAAAGGATTGTCTCACTTTGACTCTCTTCAAGGAACTAGAGGAATTTATCATAAACAAGGTGTAAATTGAGGAAAATAGGTAGTAAATATAAATTAAATTCAAGGAAATTAATAAACTTAGTAAGATATGATTTTTATTTTTGATAAAAATAAGACACATTACAAATGTTAAATGCAGTACTTATTGTAGCCTTTGCTCCTTTAAGGTATCTGACTAATGGAGCTTTTCAGAAAGCTTTCCTCTTGGATTTTGAGTACTTCTATCTTAGTTGCAGATCCCTTTTGAGGAACTAGAATGTAAGCTCCATGAGGGCAGGGATTTTTTTATGTTTTGCTCATCACCATATTCCCAGCATCTACAACACTGTCGGGTGCGTAGTTTGTACTTAATAAATACTTGAAGAAGGAATGGATGACAAAAAAAATGAATGGACAGATGGATGAGTAAACCATATTGCAAAATTGCATCATTAAGCACCCTTAATCCAATTATATATGGCCTCTCTGCATTAAGAATTTTCATAACTGTATTAGCAGTTACACAGGTATATGAACAGACGAGCTTTAAAATACAGGAAATCTATATCTGATCATATAGGCAAGGAGTTTCACTATACTTAGCACAGAGAAAATGCAAGAAATTCCCATTTTTTAATAGGCAGACAATCCCAAGGGTGTATCTTCTCGTTTTGACATAGATCAAAGAGAACATGTTTATGGTGTAGTAGTTGTTTAATTTTGAAATAATTTTTACCATTATTTCTTAGGGGTTTATTTTTGTGTCTACATGTATGAGTTTAAAAAATGTATAGCATTCACAAGTATGAATCTGGACCAGTGTTCTACATCTGTGTAAAATATCTCCCGTATTAATGAATGTCAGAGTTTTAATTCTTTCTGGATTGATTGAGCTGTCTACATTGTATAATCATTACCCAATGGGTGGAGGGAAGGGGAAAGCAGAGGTGAGGTAAACAGCAGTAAGACATAGCCTTAAAGCTCAGCATTTATAATAAAACCTCAGTAAGTCAGAGAAAAGTAAGAAATGGCTAGTAAGAATTTTCTAGGGGATGAAAGAATTATTGGGAACCAATTAAAATGCACATGGTGATACCAATATAACTATCTTGGAATCGATTTGGCAATTAATATTTTTATTATTTTTAATTTCTTCTACATGCTTTTTATATTCTAAAGAATTGAAAACATGAAATCTTAAGTTTTTGTTCCTTGTGGGGGAAAAAAAAATCATCTAGTCACAGACGTTTGTATGTTACATGTGAAGAACGTAGCCAAGGGTGAGATGTTTTTTCTTTTTAAACTGAACAGTGGAGTTTTTTTGTTTGTTTGTTTGTTTTGAAAAGGCAGAGAAAAATAAGAAAAGGAAAACAAAAAGAATTTCTCTCTACCCACTTTTTCCTAGCAAAGGAAGTTGTATCTGCAGGGTCATTGTGGGGATGATATCTAATGTATTTAAAATATTTAGCATGGTGCCTGTAGGTGCTCAATAAATGGAAGCGTTTGTTAGAATATCTTAAATGATTTCATTGGAAGATTAAAAATAAACATTTTCAAGTGTATTAGAAAAGCTGAACAGCATTGGGGCATAAATTTTTAAGAGTTTACAATGAAGATAGTGATTTTATGCTGTAAATTTCCAAAACTTACTCATTCTAGTAAAAAGAATATATTTCAGAAGCATAAGCCTTTTCTTTAGTTGTAATGATGTCTTTTTACTCTTAGATTTTAAAATACTGGTTTTTTAAAACTTTTTCTTGGTATAGCTGTAGCGTGTTCTCCAAAGCACCAAATATAATTTGTTTCTTGGAGTTAAATAGTATGTTACAATATAAATCAATAATGGGTCAAAATCATAGGTAATAGATGTCTTGAGAAGAGTAAAGAGGCCAAATTCTACCTAACTTTGGTTATCTAAGTATTACTGTTCATGGTTGCCTTAGATGTCATTTCACCAAAGGGTCATCATTTGTATAAAATCCTAACCCAAATACAAATGTTCAAATTTTGAACAAATGTAAATTCTTCTGTAATTTTAAAGTTACAAGATTTTAAAGCATATTTATAAATATAGGTCAGTTTTTCTTAGTATCTTTCTGCTGTGAAAAACTTGCCTGAGCATTTCACTTTTGAATATTTTTATCATCCATTGTAGCTTGATTTTATTGCTAGTTTGTCTTCTCGGTAACAGTATGATTATACCATGAATTTATATTTTTAAATATTTTTTGCAAAGTTGAGTAATTTTAAACGGTCGTTTAAAAGGCACAGTGTCAAATTTCTGTATTTGCCTCTGCCATGAAATTGGGCAGATGCAAGGAATTATTTCTGAGCCTTAGCCTGCGTGTTGAAGCAAACGCCTTGAACATTTTGAAGGTTTTCGACGGTACCACAGAAGTAGCACTCTTCAGGACTTGGTCTGCTATTGAATAATAAAATTCATGCAGAATTCAGAATTCCTTGACTTAATCTGTGGTTAAATTGTTAGTTATCTTCTTAAGGCTAATCTACCAAAGAATTTTAAACGAACTCTACAACATTCTTTCATGATGGTAAGTATTTTTAAAGAGTTAACTGGGACAGTACACCAGGTTTTGCCACTTGCCCACATAATTGAGACCGTTGGCCTTCAGCATACTGAAAGAAGCAAACCTGGGAGTGATAATGCTATATACATAATAGAGGTATTTATAAAATGAAGTAATGAATTTTTATTTCAGAGTTTCATTAAATGGAGACATAAAATTGAGTGTTCTGTTATTAGTTGTGGTACTGTAGTTGCGTTAACCAATGAATTACAGTTCTTATTCTTAAAGTATGAACTACAATTTGGTTATTTTGTTTACAGTCTAACAATTAAGGCATATCTTATAAACCAAGAAATGCGTTAAAATATGATCTTTATTAGATCTGTAGAGCTCTAAAATTAGTAACTTAGTTGGGTTTTCAGAACATTCTTCCTGGAAATGAATGAAATGTTTGGGATGATACAATATTTGTGGAGTAGTAGACCTTAAGAAAGTCAAGTTTGTGGTAAGGAACCAGGACCATTGCTGCTACACTTTTCCCCATAATTATAAATGCTAGTATAGGGCTTGGCAAACAATAGCCTGTAGGTACTTATTACCTATGTGATAATTCTGTAACCTGCCAGTTCAGAATGGTTTTTGCATTTTTATATGGTTGGTGGGGGAAAAAAAAATCAAAAGAAGAATATTTCCTGACATTTGAAAAGTCAAATTCAAATTTGTGTCCATAAAGTTTTTTTTTTCAGTTTTATCGAAATATAATTGACAAAATATTCGTAAAGTATTATTGGAATAAAACCATGTTGCTTTGTGTTGCCTATGGCTGTTTTCCACTACAGTGGCAGATTGAGTACTTAGTGACACAGTCATTAAGGCCACAAAGCCTGAAATATCTGCTATCTGGCCCTTTACAGAAAAAATTGGCTCACCTTATGCTAGTAATGCATAGCTAAATATAAATGACCATAAACCAGTGTGGTGAAAAACTCTGATTCCCATTTGCCTCTTTGTAATGGAGTATAGAAAGATGGGACCATACCAAAGCCACAGGAGCGGGGAGAGGTCAGTTGTCTAACTTCCTGCAAAAGAGGCATTATCAAGTGTTGATGATAGGATATTGTTACTGGATACTTTTCTACATGTTGATTCCCTTGTTTGAATGATTTTGGCATATAATGGACCCCAGACAAATTGGATAATAGTTATGTAGGAAATGTTATTAGATTCTGTATATTGGTTAGCAAAGTTGCCTGAATAAGATTTTTCACCATCCCAAAGAGAAAAATAAAGATCCAGTTCATGTATTAAACAAACATCTATTCAGCCTTTACAACATATGAAGCATTATGTTACATGGTATGGGGGCATACAAAAATTATATAACTCAGATACTTACATCAAGTGATAACCTATTTAGGAAACCTAATTTAACACAACTGCTACCATTTATTGAGCATTTACTGTGTGTTAGACACTGTGCTAAGCATTGGCATGTTATCACCCTTAAACCTCCTACTACCCTGTGAGATAGCTGTTGCAGATTAGGAAATCAGCAATGTGACCAAGGCCACCCAGATTGTAAGTGATAGCACCTATATCATATCCCAGTCTCTGACTCCAAAGCCCATGCTGTTAACGATAACTTTATTCATGTACAGTTAAATACCATTACTAGAGCCAAATTATGGTATACAATAGCAAGAAAATTTACAGGAGAATGTGTGATAGTCTAAAATAGTTGAAAATGCTTTCAGTTGAGGGAACTTAATAGCTGGTATTAGCTGGTTAAAAACATCAGATTCAGAAAATGTGTCTTTTCTCTCACATAGTTTTTGGTACAAACTGTGTAGTGAGATGCTTTATTTCCATTTATTCATCTGGCTTTCTTTGTTTTTTTGGTTTTTTTTTGAGAGAGAGATAGTACAAGCAGGGGAGGGGCAGAGAGAGGGGGAGACAGAATCTATAGTAGGCTCCAGGCTCTGAGTTATCAGTGCAGATCCCAGTGCAGGGCTTGGACCCATGAACCGTGAGCTCATGACCTGAACCAAAGTCAGACACTTAAGTGACTGAGCCACCCAGGTGCCCCTAGGAGCTTACAACCTGAAGTAGTTAAGGAGATGAGACACTAATTGCTATGTAGTAATTCCAGTACCTTATGTGTGCAGTAAAAAGCATTGTCTACATTGAAAGCCAATTTTATGATCAGTACAGCCAGATATGATTAAGATACAGCTGTAATTAAAATAGTTATTATGAATGAGTCTGGAAGAGTCCATCTCTTATATAATAGTCCATCTCAAATAAGGGTTTATTTGTGGGGAAAAAGTTTATTTGAAAGCAGCTTCACCTTCCCCTTGTAAAATATTAAAATCATTTTCAGAAGTTGTGACCCACAGAATGAAGGATCTTCATATCTCTGTTCTACATCATTTGGAAATGTTTTTCTAAGGGCACTGTCTAGATGTGATCACATTGTAAACTAGCGTTCTAGAAAGGAAGCATCCAGAATTAATGTCAGACAAGTCCTGTTTCAGCTTTTATTTTGTAGATAGCTTTCTTATAAAAACTTTTTTTTAATGTTTATTTATTTTGGAGACAATGTGAGAGAGTGCAAGCAGCAGAGGGGCAGACAGACGGAGACACAATCTGAAGCAGGCTCCAGGCTCTGAGCTGTCAGCCCAGAATCCGACACAGGGCTTGAACTCACTAACCGTGAGATCATGAGCTGAACCAAAGTCGGGATGCTTAACCGACTGAGCCACTCAGGCGCCCCAAGATAGCTTTCTTATAGAACAGATTTAAACTTAAGGCAACTTGTATCTTCTTTTAATAGTTATCCGTTGTTAAACTATAATGTTCGTAACTAGAATATAAACTCCATAGAAGCATTACCTGGCAAATAGTAGATGCTATGCTTGTGTTTATTGAATAAATTGTGTATGTCTGGACATTAAAACTCAGCCAGCCAACCTATGGGATAATCAACACTGTTGCATGCATGGCTGTGTATATAGAGGAATAGGGGCTGAGCAGAGCCATTGTTTGCACAGTTCTTGGCAATCCATTATTCAGATCCATGGAAAACAGTAAAAGATGGAAAGGAAGTTTCTAGTTCTGTTATTTGAGAAGTAATTTTTAATGGTTTTATTTATGTACCAATATAAGTCAGCAGCTATTTTTGTCCTTCCATTAAGTTGATGATTGAGCTTTAAAAATAAAACTTATATATAGAGAAATATTTTTCCATAGTGTTGATCTATTTTTAGACATCATAAGTATTTCTGACACACTGTGTTTGGTTTTAGGGGAAAAAGAAGTTGGGCCAAGAGAGAGATCCCACTTCTTTCCAAAGCACAGAAAAGTTAAGAATGTTGAGTATTTCTTCTAAACATTTAACATAAGTGAAAGTTGCTCAGCTATTAAGAGAAAAAGGTCCTGAGGTAGAAATTACAAAATACTACCTAAAGGGACTTAAAAGCAAGAATGAAATATAGAAGCTTTAGAATGGGCCCACCCTAAGAACCCCTTCCACCTTGACTTCCACTCTTAAAGTGAAGTGCTGTTGTTCCCATTAGGCCTGTAGGAGGGGTTAGGTGTTAATTTAGTTCACTGCCTTCCAGAGAAAGGAAGAAAATGAGGCCCTGAGGATCAACTCTTAGAATGCTTGGTCTTTCGCTTCTCTGCCTCAGAGAAGATAACTATCTCCTGCCACTCCCTACCTCCTAAGATCATGAAGTTAGAGAAATTTGGTATAAATGTGGGAGTAGAGAATGATGGAAGACTGAGAGAATGGAAGAAATACTTTGTAAAATGTTTAGTGAGACTCCAGAATATGTGTTGATCAGTGATTTGTCCTAAGAGAAGCTCTTGTAGAAAAAAAGAGCCTTTGGTAAAAACTCCCCTTTATTTTAAAAATATTTGCTTGAGGAAAATGTTAGAAAATTGTACATTGGAGCAGTGGCAAAGATATCACAGAGAATATGCTGTGGGTGGGAAGTCTACTGTTCTCATCTAGAACAAATGGAGCTTCTGGCCTGAGAACAGTAGAGTATTAGTTCTATTTAGGTAGTATCTGTGGAAGCTAGATCCTGATTCTAGAATGGAGATTAGATCATCAGGGAGTTGAATGGAAAAGTCAGTGGACTCAACTCTTGTGGTTTCTTCACAGTGTTTTTTTGGCTTATCTTTTCCCCATTGACTTCCATTCTCTCAACCTTTGGCATTTTTACCCCCAGGCAAGCTAAATCATTGATTTGTCATTTTCTTTTTTGGAGGCCCTGTGAATTGTACCTGTTCCCGCCCCCCGCCCCGCGCCCCCCCCCCCCTTGGCTCTTCAGTTTATTAACTATGACCTCTTTTGTATAGTGTACTAATTTTTATTGGCCTTGGATGTCAGTATATAGACTGTAGTTTCCATATCACTGATAACTTTATGTATGTACTTATTTATTTTTAGCACTGATAACTTTTTAACTTCTCTTTTTTCCCCGGTTTTCCAAGTCAGATCTCAATTTAGTTACTAAGGCTAAGCAAAAATCTCATCCTTAAGCACAAGTGGAATGGACCTTACACTAGAAGTAAGAAAACCTAGTGGAGCCCTAGCCCTGTCCCCATTTGCCTAGAGAACCTTGACCAGTGACTTAATCTTCCTGAATTGCAGAGACCTCTTTGATGAACTAAAGAAGTTGGACGAATTTATTTCTAAATCCTCTTCAGATTTTAACATTTTTCAACCAAAAAATTACCATACCTGTGTTGAATTCTTTCAGATAGTTAAGTCTGCTACTTTCAATGGCATTGAGAAGAGTGTAGTCAGAGAATTGGTTTCCCAGCTGAACCTGTTCAGGAGCAGGAGTTGCAGCTGCCCCTTGTTTGTTTCATGGGAGGCCATGTGCTGTTGGGGTATGTGTGTGTTTTGCTCTTTTGTTTTAATAAAGGAATTGGTAAAGGATGTACTCAAGAATTAGAAATATTAAGTGCATTTCCATGATATGCATGACATCATGTCTTTTGGTTAAGTATTCTGTGGCAAAATCAGGATGGTCACTTCCTAAAACCTAGGGAAAGTTTGGTTTTCCATTTTTAGGAATGGATCCCTCTCCAGACCCCTGTTGATTCCACTCAGTCCACCAAATGAGCTGGTTGTACAGGCTTCTCTCACTTTAGGGTCTGTCTTGTCATCTCATGGCCCCTCTCCATCCTTCCAGCCTATATCCTGTTTCTAAAATGAGTCTCTTGATTTCACTGACGTTAGAAAAATAAGTTTTAGGAGGGGCTAGACCATAAATAGTGGCCCCTGGGACTCCTCTACATCAACGCTTATTAGACGAAAGAGTCGCCATCCACACCTAATAGGTTCAGTGTCTATTGTAGATCCTTTTTCCTTGTCAGACCTGCTCTTTCTTCCTGACCTCCATGTGCTGCATCCTGCTTGGCTGCTAGTCCCTGCTGCTTTAACTAGACTTTCTGGATTTAATAACATACTGCTTAGATCTTAGAACTGCCTCTTCTGACTTACAGAGTTTGATTCCAAGTCTTCACTGTTTCTGACCAGTTCTCTCTTGTCATCCTCTATTAAAACTTTCTGGAATTTAGCCTACCTGGAATTGAATTGTATTTGCCTGGCCATTGTGCACATTAGCATAAATAATTGATGTTAAGAAAATGCCCACTTCACCATCCAACTCCCTTAACTCCATACCCACCCACTTTGAGCTGTCTAAGAAGTTTCTTGACACCACTAGGAATCTGCCTGGTTTTCGCATCCTCTGCTTGACCTGTTTCAATCACAGTTCAAAGTCCAATCTGAAGTTGCTAGTACTGGAAAATGCTTCATCCAGGGTCATGCTGGAAGAATTGTTGGGTCTTGTTTTTAATTCTGACTCTTCCAGTTCTTCATATGCTCTGAGGAAAAGATGGTATATGACTTGGCCACAACTAAAATGTGAGTTCACTAGAGCTCATTGAAGACTAGGGAATTTCCTTATAAGCCAAGGCCATTTTCATCTTATTAACATTCCCTTGTGTTCCAGGAACCTTAGGATTATCTGGGTTCTGCATTTCCCCCATGCACCTTCTAGGCTGACTGCCCTTTACTCCCACAGGCCATAGGGTTCTCCTGTCCCAATAACAGAAGTGTCAGATCCTCATCTACCCCTGCAAGAGCCACAATGACAGAGAAAAAAAGCTTAGCAAAAGCATGTAGTCATGAAGACTAAAGACACCAGCAGAGAAATGCATAGCACCTGGTCCATTGACCTAAAACTTGATCAATTTAGAATGCAGCATTCTTTTATGAGTTAACTCTGTAGTTAAATTTATAACCCAGGCCCCTGAGAAGAGCAAAGAAAGAAATGGCACTTCCACTCTTGTGGAAGTGGAAGTGAAGATTCATCCACTACTTATATTCCTGCAGGCACAGTGTCTGTGTAACAAAGGCACTTCTCCCTCCTTTCCTTCCCATTTTTTTTTTTTTTTTAAGCAAATTCACAAGCTGTGCCATAGGGCATATTTGCTGAACTATGGCTGGGGAATCTCCAGCAAGAATCATGAGGCAGAACAATTTCAAGCTTTACTTGGCATTGCTCTTATAGGCTGGAAAGACCTCCAATCCTTTGCAGGGGCTGGGACTTGGCTCTCCATCATTATCAAGGCTTTGTAGCACAGTACCGAAGTTGTTGAAAGGCACCATGGAGAACATGTTTTATTGTGTTTGGCTTTCTAACCCCAGGTCTGAAAAAGTTATCTGATACTCTATTAGACCTTCATGGGGGTCAGAGTGCTATGGCAACAGCCAATGCCAACTCCTTCCCAGGTGACCTGAAAATTTTGTCTCTGAATTTGATTCCAAACCTTTCTCTGCCTTATAATCACATTTTTATCTTTATTTTGGTTAGTATATTCACTATCATGCTCCTTTTATCCCTGCACAGATGACCTCAGTACCCTCAAGAATACAAAACCATAGTTAGATCATGTCGCTCATTCACATAGGCTCTTAGAATACCTTTGTGGATCGGAATCCTAGGTTCACATTCTGAGTTTGCATTATTTTGCTCCTAGACTGATACCTTGATGGAGAAAGTAGACCAGGCATTCAAGTAGTGGGCTTTCGAGAACTTTAGCAGGGTTACTAAAGTCTCTCCACAACAAGTTTGGTTACAAATCCAAGCCTCCTACTGTAGACATTTGGATAGACTGTAACCTAAGAAGGGTCATCTTGTACATAAAAGAGAAGATACCTCCAAATAGTCCTACTATTTTATATCCTAACACAGGGGAAAGGTTTAGCAGCCAGAATATAGCTATTCTCCATCTCCAAAATACCGTTCACCACACCCCCAGGAAACTTAAAGCATGAGGCTCTGCTCTGATGGTTATAATGACTGCCTTGCTAACATAGTTCTCCACTGTCTGCTGGCCTAAGCCTCAATATTCTCGGGTAAGGTCATTGATGGCCATTTCCCAGCCAGGAGTACAACATCCTAGTCTGAGAATGGATGTTTTTCCTCTCACCATTTGTAGATGCTTAATTCACTCTGTCTGCCTTAAACCGTATGGCCCCTGTCATCCCTAAAGTGCTTTTTGCTAACATAGTTTCCATAGATTCCATAGAGTGTCATAGCACTCATTAAATAGTTCATTGCACTTGCTTATCCTACATTGTAAGTTTGGTGGGAACAAGGGCTTTCTCTCCCTCACCATTTTGTCTTCAAGTTTTAAAACCATGTCTAGCATTCAGGTATTTACTGAATAAGTAAATGTGGGCATGTAAATAGGAGCTGTGCCCTGTTTGCTCTTAATTGCCCGCTCCCTGATTTTGACCTCCTGTCTAACTAGACCTGTACTATCTTGTCTTTTCTACCGTACCTTGTTTCCCATGTCACTTCTGAACAATGTGATAATTTTTCCCCATCTAACGTGATTTTTTGGGGGGGAAGTCAAATAATCATTGCTCTCTTCCCTGATTTTACTGAAGGCCCAGGGAGGTCAAGTGAGTTGATCAAGATTATAGAGCAAATCTATATGCCTAATGATTGCTATACTTGTCCCTTGGCAGATTTACATTTTGGCTGGATGTGGCCAGTAAACATTATCTAGAGCCTCTTTTTTTTTTTTTTTTAATTTTTTTCATGTTTATTTTTGAGAGAGAGCGTGTGAGTGGGGAAGGGGCAGAGAGAAGGAGACAGAGTCTGAAGTAGGCTCGAGGCTCTGACCTGTCAGCAGAGAGCCTGACACGAGGCTCGAACTCATGAACCATGAGATCATGACCTGAGCCGAAGTCAGATGCCCAGCTGACTGAGCCACCCCGGTGCCTCTAGAAGCTTCTTTCGAGTCTTGCCCCTAATCAGGTTTCCTAAGCACCTGCAGCCAGTCTAATAACTGTTCTCCATCTCCAAAGTACCATCTTCAAAATAATCAGCTCTTGCAGAGTAATCATATGCTCCCACCCCTTGGCACCACCACTTTATTCTTGGAATAAAGAATCTTAGATGAGGGAATATCAAGCTGATTTTGAAGTCACAGCCTTGTCATATACGTAGGATGAGAGATGGGCAGAGCCTTGGGACATGTGACCATTTCAGGGAGGGAAGGGGTGAGAGGACTGTAGCTTAAAGAGGTTAAAGTTTGGGCACTTGTGTCTTTTTTAAGTCGAGGTGGAAATGGGCAGTGGGGTAGCTCGAGAAGGATCCAGTGGGGAGGGGCAGAATAAAGATGCAGGAAAGAGGTGTGGAAAGTAGTTGCTGGATCAGGGTGGAAGGGCTTTGAGCTTGAAGTACCCCACTTCAACAAAGAGTGAAGAGAACTATTGGAGACATATTAGTGAGAAGTAGGAAGTTGTGTCCCAGGAAGAAAGCAAGGTCCCTGCAAAAATGAGGTGGGCACAGAGGGAGTTAGGGCATGAGGAGGTGGGAAGAATTTGAAATAGGAAGCAACCATCCTAGGGGATATTGGAATCTCTTGCCGGTCAGTGCAGCACTGATGGACCCAGGAATGAAGGTCCTGCTGAGGTGGGATAGCATACACTGAGACCAGGCTGCCAGGTTTGGTGACTTCCATTGTAGTATCAGTGGTCTGGGATATGAAGCAGGAATGAGTGGTGGAAGGATAGGGAAACGAGGAATCTGCCTACTAAGTGGTGTATCTGAGCAGGGCATACAGGTCAGGGAGCAAGGTCTGTGAGGGTCAAAAGTAGATAGAAGCTGAGGGCCTAGAAGGAACAGGACAGGGTGATGTGCATACAAGTAAGGGTGAGATTATATTTGGTCTGGGGAGAGGAGTAGATCAATATGTACCTTTTCTTCTGTCACTTTGAAACCTGCAAATTGATACATAAAAAATTATTCCTCTTCCATAGCTAAAGTATGGTTCCATGTTCTTAGTAGTTGGTATTTTTCTCCCCACCACTGTTAATTTCAACACTGTTTTCTCTTCCCATTTGGCTTGAACATCTGGAGATTTCCCACCCGCTCCTGTTCTGAGGTCAGCCTTCTAACTCCTGTCATTTTGGTCTAGCTCAGTGATCCTTAGCCTTGGCTACGCACTGGACTCTGCCAACAGGTGCCTGAGCCCTACTCCACAGAATCTGATTTAATTGGCCTGAGGTTTTTTGTTTTTGTTTTTTAAGCTCCCCAGGTTGATCTTTCCAAGTGTTCTCCCAGACAGGTGTTCTCCTAGGTGGGAGTAAGAACTCCCATTAATGTGTCACTCATGTTGGGGACAACCTTGTGAACACAGGCACACTTCTGTAGCCACAGCCATATCTATACAAGCATGGCTAAGCATCAGGACTCTGGAGTCAGATGCCTCGGTTGCTCTCAGTTTTGTAATCCCAGGCAAACTCTATATCATCTAGAATCCTCAGTTTCCCAATATGCTGATGAGAATAATCATAATAATTCCTGAAAAAGGGTTAAATCAGATAATGTAATAAGCTTATTAGCACAATGCCTAGCACATAGACGTACTTAACGAATATTAGGTTTTTTTGTTAACATTTTTGTTGGGATTGTGTTAGTATTGTTTCTAATATATGGTTTGTCCATAGGACCACACAAGTTAAGTTTAATTTCTTCCACACAGTATTTATTTTGTATGTATACATTGCTTAAATGAAGGAAGATTGTAAGCTATCTTGTTTTTAAATTAAAAAACAAAAAGCTTTCTGACTGCAGTAACAGGACATAGAGTTACAGTAAAAAGATGGCAGGGGTTACTTTTCTAAATATTTAGTTTCCATTCTTGGTAAGAAAGTAGTCACAGGTTGGCTCTGTCAGAAACTTGCAGATTTCATAAAGGGCTGAGTGTGGACTACGATTTTTCTAGAATCTCACTCTGGCAGGAACCTGCCCAATGATAATTCAGTTATATCTTTTACTTTTTCTCAATACTATTTACGCAACACCTCTGCAATATTTATGCCATGTAGCTACTGTTTTCAGTGTTTGTAAAAAATAAACAAAAAACCTGCCCCCTTAATGCCTATCATTCTGGTAGGTCCTTAGTGGGTAGTACTACCTTTCTGATGAGCTAGCTGCCTGCCCCCACCACAAAATGATCGTTCCAGGGGTCAAAACTCTTGCTAAAAACAACATTAAACGTCTAATGGATATTAACATACTTGCATTTACAAGCAGTGAAATTTGTCGTCTTCCTGTTGTTATTTATGCAGCATTAACCTTTTTCTCCAGATCATTGAGACTGAAAATATGATGGACCGAATTGTGACTGGCTTGTCTGAGTCTAGTGTCAAGGTGCGGTTAGCTGCCGTCAGGTATGAGCTTTAAATGGTCTGAATAAAAACCCTTTGCCGTGTGTTTAACCTGTTTCCTTTCCGGACCTTCACTGAGTAAGCGCAGAATCCAAATGTTACTCAAAAGTATTCTCAGGTGAACTCATACAGTGTGTAGCATCGTTTAACAGAGAAGCTAGCTTGAAAAGCCCGTGAAGCCCTGAAGTAGTTGAATTAACAATGTCTATAGATATACTTGAAGTGCATATCAGTAATTAGTGAAATGCCAAGCAGTGTGTTTGAAAAGTAAAAGTTTGAGCTTCTTTTGAAGCTAATTTTGATTGTTCTTTGTAGATGTTTGCACAGTTTATCTAGATCTGTGCAGCAGCTTCGAACCAGTTTCCAGGATCATGCTGTGTGGAAACCTTTAATGAAGGTAAGAAGCAAGCAGCAAGCAGCACCCATTCCCACAGAGTCTTTTGTGAGTTGAGGTAGCTGACCGCCCTCCCGGTCTAGGAGCAGGGCTGATATTTGTTTAAAGCATTTTGAATATTTATCTCCTCAAATCTGATGTTGTAAGCATCTCAAGGTCTGCTGAACCTGTTTCCAGGGTCAGCATCTCAAGTGTGACAGGGAAACAGGTGCCTAGTTATCTTTTCTTAAACAAAAGTTTAGTTTTTCATCTTATCTCCTTGTATGTTTGGTATTATTACGCTTTAGACTTGATCCAAAGTCTTTGTAATTTTTAATTATAAGAAGGAAAGAAATCAGCCATTTAGAGATATAACTTGTTCCTAGTCTTTTGGGAATCCCTGGATATTTTTTTTTACCACAGTGTTATCTTCTGCTTCTCTACACGAATATCACTTCTTTGGTCTTACAGCTTTCCTTGAGGGCCAAAAACAAAAAAGTCGTTCAGGCCAAATAAGTCTGAATCAAGACTTCAACTAGGCATCAGGGGGCCCCTTATGCCCCCCTTCAGCCCCCCCCCCCCCCCCCCAATATATTACAGAACCATAGGTCAACTTGGTCTCTGGTCCACCATTTTTTTGTTTTGTTTTGTTTTGTTTTGTTTTGTTTTGTTTTGTTTTAAGTCATCATACACCTTGCATTTAATTGACAGAATTTTTTCATTTAAGTTTTTGGTTTTTGTTTTTCAGTACCTACTATGAAAATCTCTGGGCACACTACAGACCACTTGCTCTCATCTTAAAGCTTCAGGTTACAGTAGAGACATCATTGTGGTAGAAATAGGGGAGGCTTCAGGCAGGAAAAATACGAAGTGGGGCTTTGAGGGGAAAAAAGGAAGGCGGGAGGATTTTCCAGAGGGAGGAACAGCATGAGCAGAAACACTGTGTATGGTCCATGTAGGTAGGAAGCATAAGGATGTCTTCATACTGTGGTAGAGGGGTGGGGTATTAGCACCAGGTGAAAGAGTTGGACCAGTGCTCTCTTCAGGAAGGCTGTTTTGCGATCAGCACTCTTGTTTTTAGATGGCACCTTTTTCATAGTAGCATAATCTGGATTCATTGATTCTGTCCATTCAAGATTCTTTTTTTTTTTTAATGCTCTCCTGTTTCCCAAAATAATTCCCAAATATTTCCTCTGGAGCCATTTTCTCTAATTGCTCAGCTCATATGAATCAGAAATGGAACAACATGCTGTTTCTAGCTAGTTCTACCTGGGCAAAGGTTTGGTGAGCCATGTAGAAGGATTTCGTTCACTTGGGTACATGTGAGTGTATCAAACTACTACTTTGTTGCACAAAATGTAATACTAAAAGCTTGGAAGTAAATCATTGATTTATTTCAGATACTTTTAGGTTTCTGTTCAAAGGCTGTTTGCATGGCTATTGATTTTTTTCCCCTTTTGCTTTGCTATGTTTTCAACTATTGGTTAGCAAACTATAGAACAATAGGCATTTGATTTTAATTAAAAATTTTATTTGTTATCATTTTTTGTCCTTATTTTGGTGAAATTCTGTTTGGTCAGTGTTAGATGTCTGCTTCTGAATTTCAGTGTTATATCTTACACTACATTGAGTAATGCTTTTAAAATTTTCATAGAATCTATCCTGTTTTTATCATTGTTACCTCATTTGAAAATAAAACTCGATAAAAGTGCATTAATCTCTATATAACAACGAATAGTATTTTTAAAGTCAATTCTTAAAGCAACTTTTTAAAGCCTTGGTAGGCACTCACTTATTTCTACCAATGATTCTAAGTAGTATTATTTTTGCAAAATGATTGTTTTCCTTTTTTTAAATTTTTTAAAATGTTTTATTTATTCTTGAGAGAGAGAGACAGAGACAGAGACAGAGCATGAGCGAGGGAGGTCCAGAGAGGGAGGGAGACACAGAATCCGAAGCCGACTCCAGGCTCTGAGCTGTCAGCACAGAGCCCGACACGGGGCTCAAACTCACAAGCCTTGAGATCATGACCTGAGCCAAAGTCGGACACTCAACCAACTGAGCCACCCAGGCACCCCTGTTTTTCTTAATTCACATTCTTTGAGCACCCCTTTTGTGCACTGCCATTCAGTTGATAGGGGCCAGGATAAATTAGACCATAGATAGATTAGTCCTTTAAGAAGCTTAAACTTGTTAATAGCAAAGGAGATTGGCATGGCTGCACAAAGAATTTGAATAGTGGGCCATGATAAGGGTCCTAGGAAAGGTCAGAAACTAAGGCAGGAGGTGTTCAGAGGAAGATGGAACAGCTTCTGACTGGAAGGGCTTCAAGGGAGCTTGTGGAATGGGGACGAGCTTAAAGAACGGGTAGGGCGTGTACCTGAGGGATATAGGAAGGGAAGGATATGGCAAGGGAAGATACATAATCTCAGAGGGGGTTGTGGCAAACACAGAGATCAGGATGCATAATATATGAGATTTGATCTTCATCAACTAGGTAATGGTGCACAGGAGAGTTAAAATGCGGTATCTTAAAAGAACCATTTCTATTTTGTAATTCTTGCTTATTCTTGGCAACTTCAGACTTGATTTAGCTGAAGAAAGCAGATAACATGTTTAACTCTGAATTTTTTTTTTGCGATGATCCATTTCCAGTTTGTATAACTAGATCTTCTAAGATTCCTTTTGGGATCATGAGTCCAATCCTGATCTGATCGCTGATGCAGAGGATTTAGTTGAAGTGGATATTCCATATAAGTGGTGGTGTTTCTGAAGCCTTCTCTCTTAGAATGTAGAAACCACAGGTTCTGATAACAGCTAATGGTGACTAACACTTGTCATTGTGCTTTGCTGTCTTCCGAGTTGAGTGAGAGTCCATGGCAGTTTGTTTACTTCATACCTGTTATATGTGGATGATAACAGTTATGACAATAAATTAACTTTAAAAACTTGTATTTCTGTGTGCCAGTTACTGTTCTAAAATTTTTTCACATGTTAATTCTCACAACAATACCATTACCCCCACTTTACAGCCAAGGAATTAGTATACTTATTTAGTGTTGGAACTGAAGTTTGCATTCAGGAAGTCTGTGTTCTTTATTCTCATGTTGCTTCCCTTAACATTCACCGTATCACATTTAATCTTCAAAAGTCCTACGAAGGAAGTGCAGTTTTCCTCAATTCAGAGACTCAGAGAGGTTAAGTAAACTTGAGCATATTTAAGTAAACTTGAGCACATCTAGTAAGTGGATTAGGGTTGGGACCAGGGCTGTGATTCCAGTGCTGAAAACCAGTCCCCACATTGCCCTAGCTGTGTAGTAGCTTGACTCATCCATGCTCTTGGTCAAACAGGTCCTTCTAGAGACAACATACATCAGAACGTTTCAGGCCCTAGGGCAACTTTGTGGTTTCGTAAGTGGTCTGATGTGATGGAGTAAAGGGAGCTAACTTGTCCCAAAGCCATCCTATGGTGTTCACACTTGTCCTATAGAGCACCCCCTCCCTGACTTGTGTTTGTCTCTTTCTGTGCAGCGCCTGCCATCCTGGCAGTGGGGGTGTAGCTTCTCCTGCAAGATAGGTGCAAGGGTCTTAGTCATAATTAGAGCACCAGGTAAGGCTTGACACGGTATCAAGTGGATCTTTCCTAACTCTTTCTCCGATATGAAAAGTCACATTACAAGATAAATTGTGTTTGGTTCTCATTTGTTCTTATGATCTCACCTTCATTGTTCCAAACCATTAATAGCATCCCTTTTTTAAATTCCATAGGTTTTACAAAATGCACCAGATGAAATCCTAGTAGTAGCATCTTCCATGCTATGTAATCTTCTTCTTGAATTTTCTCCAAGCAAAGAGGTTAGTATCAATTTCTCTTCCTAGGCTTTGCCCAGTCTAGAGCTTAGTCAAATAATTTTCATAGCAGTTAACTGAAATTGCAGGATTGGGGTTTAAAAACTACTTCTGAATTGTTTGATGAGGGGTGTGCATGCAAATTAAATCATTTTTCAAAATACAGTTTTAATTTCCTATTCTCCCTTTTCTGTCTGGCATATAAAGCTTATTTAAAAGATATTTTAGCTTAGAGTTAACCTAAACTGCCCACAACTGCAAATGTAAGGAATAATTACAAAAGTAATAGACTATTTTCAAACTGTATATACTAAAGAATAAATGAAGACTCAATTTTATAAACCAGGATTGGAAATCGTTTCAAGGAAATAACTGCTGCCATTGGAAAATCATCTTTTTAATGTTTAATGTTAATGGTAGTTATTTGGGGAGGGATTGCAAGTGGGAATATTTTTCCCTTTTATACGTTTTACAAATTACATGTGTATGTATTGTTTTTAGACTAGGGAAAACTACAATAAGCTTTAATAAAGGAGGGAAGGAGCCTTATAAAGTTAGTTTTATTATGTGAAAATATCTCTGGTCTGCCCAGTTGCGAGCCAAGGGTTAGCCACTACCCTTTATTTAGTAGTTCCATTTTTGTTGAGTTTCTTTTTGGCATTGCAACACCTGTAGGCTTTTGACTATAATTAGGAAGGCATTTAGTAACAAGGTGGAGGTTCAGAGACAGTTATTCAGCCAGCAGAAGTCTTGGAACAAACGGGGAGAGACTGGGAGTTATTCTGAAGGAAGAGAAAGTCTAGACAGGATGCCATAGTTTCCATCTGTTTTTCTCTGCCCTGGTCCTGGGGTTCTTGGCATGATGATGATCTGATTGCAGTCAGTACAATACCATTTATCATCCCAAACAGCTCTTCTGTTGCCTCAGATCTACCTTCCAAATATATAGTCAGGGTCTGGTTAGAAGTGAGGTAGATGAGCTCAGGCATAGGATCATTAATGTGATTGATTTTTTTTTTTTTAATTAAAGAAAATTTTTAAGTTTATTTATTTTGAGAAAAGGAGAGTGCATGCACATGTGCACAAGCGGGGGAGGGGCAGAGAAAGATGGAGCGAGGGAATCCCATTCAGGCTCTGCCCTATCACTGTGAAACAGGGCACGAACTTAGGAACCGTGAGGTCATGACCTGAGCCAAAATCAAGAGTTAACACTTAACGACTGAGCCTCTCAGGTGCCCCCATTTTTTTAATATTAAAAATAAACTGGACCCTGAACTGCAAGGGAAGGAAATGCTATAAAAGCATTTATTAGGCTAGTTGACAAAATTGACACACGGACTATAGATTTGATAAAAGTATTGTTTTAACGTTAATTTCTCTGAATTTGGTAACTGCTCTGTAGTTATCTAAGAGAACATCTTTGTACTTAGGAAATACATACTGAAGTATGAGGGGTATATGCTCTACTTTCAAATTGTTCGGAAAAAGGTAAATGTGGATATGGGCATACAGAAGGAGAGAGATAATGATACAGCAAATACAGCAAAATGTTAAAAATTGTTGAATCTGGGAAAAGAATAAGTGGAAGTACCTTATACTATTCTTGCTGCTTTATGAGTTTGAAGTTACTTCCAAATAAAAAACAAAACAGGAGGTGGGGAGACGGGCAAAATGGATGAAAGGGAATTGGGAGACACAGGCTTGTAGTTGTGGAACGAGTCTCAGGAGTGACAGGTATTGTAATAGCATTATATGGTGATGGGCTGTACACATAGCATGATGTATATATAAACTTGTTGAATCACTGTTGTACAACTGAAACAATGTAATATTTTGTGTCCACCATACTCAAAAAAGGTTTCAAAAAGAACAAAACAATTTGTACAAGTGGAGGAATGTGTACCCTTTTCCAAAAATTTTTGAAAAGCACTGCCTTTTTTTCCCCTGTGTAAGTCTGGATTGCTTAAGACAGTTCTGGAACCCACTTGAAAGGTAGCCTTTTAAGCATTCTTTGGTGACAGATCTTTCCTCTAAGGTGTGAATTTTTTTTTTTTTTTAGAAATTATTAAACCTGTTTTCAGCCAAGGATCCGAAGTAATAAAGTATGCTATGTTAGATGTAAAACGTGGTATGATTCTAAAAGTATGCGGCAGTTTTGTTTGTACCATTCATAGGTAGTCCTGACAGTAGTTCTAAAAGATGGGTTCTGCGGCATGTTTGGAATAACATTGACAATCTGGAAAGAAGAGTTTGGTTATGTAAGTTCCGTCTAAGCCACCATGTTGTCATAGTCCCAGCAGGTAAAGAACACGTGGGATACACGTGTGCAGCAGGCAGGGAGTGAGCATCTCAGATGACGGTGAGCATGAGAATGTGGAATTAGATAGTGGAATCATAAGGTCATGTGTGGAATGTACAGAAATTAAGACAACTCCGGAGTCTTTCAGAACTACATAGAAAAGAGAAATGACTGGGACTATTTTTAGTGTTGGAATTATTAAGAGAAGAACTGTTCTTCTCTTACCCTTCTCAAGGTAATTTTTGTATCCTTGTAAAAGTCGCTTGGAGTTGGGTGAGAGTAGGAAAGAAACCAAAGACAGAGTGCCAGGGTATATACACATTCAGTCGCAAACCTGACTTTAAAACTGTGCATTTTTCCTTTCCAATCATAGCCAATTTTAGAATCCGGAGCTGTGGAACTACTTTGTGGATTAACCCAAAGTGAAAATCCCGCTTTGCGAGTGAATGGAATTTGGGCTTTAATGGTACGTTTCGTTCTTTTATATATGTCATCATTTACAAAGAGAATGGAGCTGTTATCAAAGTAAAAACTAAAGAATGTGTAATTTGAAATGTCTGCAATCTGCTTTTTAAAAAAGGTTATTTTGGCCCAGTTTTCTAATGACCAAGGACCTGGAAGACTGAGTAGTCAACTTTCAGATTTGAATATAAGCAAGTTGCACGTCCACTGGGTGCCACAGTTCTCCCATTTTATTATTAAGGAAAGTGGATACATGTTGAAACTGGACATCAAACATGGAGAAAGCCAATTTTCCTTACCATGAATATATTGATACCTGCCTTAAGCTACCTGCTTTACAAAGCCCTTTCATGTCTCCTTTGCTCTTTATAACAACTCTGAAATAAGCTAGGAGTATTCATATTTCACAGACAAGTAAACTCAAGCACAGAGTGATTAAGTAACTTGCCCAGTGTAACAGAACAATGCATAAGTGCTGAATAATTTCTTAACAACTTCTAGTAAATAATTTGTGATAATCTAAATTATAAAACTTTGTAACTATGAAGTCAATAACCATTTTTCCTTAAGATTTATTAAAATAAAATTTGTTGAAATTGAAAATGAAAATCCTACACGGATTTCTTCAAATATAATTATAGTAGTTACAATTTAGTTACTACGCATCAGACACTAAGCACTGTGTTTTATCTCTAATTCTTGTTTTGAGTTATATTGGTTTATATCCACTTTATAATTGGGAAACTGGGACTTGGAGGGTAAATGAATCATCCAGGTTGTCACAAGTAATAAGTGATGACAAAAGGTTCTGAACCTGTTTCAGACTCATATTCTTCTTCCTGTTCCATGTATATCTGCTGTTTTTTCAGACAAACTTTGTGATAGAAATAATCATCTTCTAAGCAAACACCGAATCCAATAGTTTCGGGTATTTTTCTCTTAAACTTTGCATCAGCTGTTAGCACTTCTCTTTCTTGAGACTCTTTCCCAGGAGTTAGCTTTTTTTTTTTTTTTTAAAAAAAAACCTCACTTTCTTCCCAGCCACCTTTTTAACCTTCTCAGGGAATGTTTCCCCAGTTTCAGTACCCAGGTTCCAATTCCCTTTACACTTGAGTTTCAGGGACTTCACCTACTCTCATGGTTTCACCGCCCCCTAATAGAAGTTACTTTGAAATATATATACCCAAACAAAATTGTCCCTTGTTTCCCAGGTCTATCACTTAAATGGCCTGTGAGACTTCATTTGTGGCCTCCCTGACATGTACAATTTATTGTTGAAAATTGAACTTATCCCATTCCTCATCCATATTAACTATCTTATTCTCCTTAGTCACCGTATAACCAGCTGCTGCTTTCTTCTCTGCCCACCAAATATCAAATCCTGGAATCATCTTTGGCTTGAGTTTTTTTTTTTTTTTGGAGAGACAGAGTGTGAGCAGGGGAGGGTCAGAGAGAGAGTGAGACGCAGATTCCAAAGCAGGCTCCAGGCTCTGAGCTGTCGGCACAGAGTCTGATGCAAGGCTCAACTCACGAACCGTGAAATCATGACCTGAGTTGAAGTCAGTTGCTTAACTGATTGAGCCACCTAGGCGCCCCTGGCTTGGGTCTTTGTGACACAGCCCAGTACTCTTTTTACTCTGCCATGCCACCTTGTGTCATTAGGTAACTTCATCTTTCGCATGTCTTAGGTCCTTAATTAAAAATAAGTTCCTGTAGGGCAGTAACCACGTATTGTAATAAGTCTGTAGTTTACAAGAGATTTTTGTACCAGAAGTTGATTTACAAGTTATTTGGAATTTGCTGTGTTTTTATTTTCTTCAGATGTTTTTATAGCTTCAGGTTAAGCTGGGGTAAGCCATAATTTGTGCAGGAAGGAGAAAAAGGAGCAAAATAGACACCAGCCATCTGGAGTTGCTAGTAATTTGGGTTCACCTCCTACCCCTTGAAGAGCTTCCTATATAATATAGCCCAGCCATATCAACCCTAGCATAGTACTGTGAATATACTAGGTGTTTCAGTGCTGGTAAAGTTAACAAAATCCACTACTAACTTGAACCCATAATATGGAAGTCCTTTTTAGTTATTCTCAAAATGGGTGGCACAGTACAGTCATTAGCAGTAATTTTGTTATTGAAGTGCACAGAAGGCAATTTGATAACCAGAAAGATTTCTCGAAAGTAACCAAGCTCAGGGGTGCCTGGGTGGCTCAGTCAGTTGAGAATCTGACTTGGGCTCAGGTCATGATCTCACAGTTCGTGAGTTTAAGCCTCACATCAAGCTCTCTCTGCTGTTAGTGCAGAGCCCACTTCAGATCCTCTGTCCCCCTCTCTCTGCCCCTTCCCTACTTGCACTCTCTCTCTCAAAAATAAATTTAAAAAATAAAAATTAAAAAAAAACAAAATTAATCAAGCTCATAGATACAGATAATAGATTGGTGGTTGCCAGAGGCAGTGGTGGGAGAAATGGGTGAACTGGTTTTTTGTTTGGGTTTTTTCCTTTTTTAGTCTAAGTAAATTGAATAATTTTTTAAAACTAACAGTAGATTTTGTATTTATTTGACAAATCTTAAGACACTCAAATGCCCATATCAGGAAGTGGTCATATTCCTTATACAGAAGGGTATATAGGAGTTATAGTTATCTTTCTCTTGATATAATTAATAAGTGATTAACAGGATTCAGAAACATAATGTGACTTAAATTTAAGGATGTCTGCAGCTTTTATTTTTACTTTGAAAATTATCAGAGTTACTATTAAAATATAATAAAGCAAATTATGCATGATTCTTGAAACTTCTTTAATCCTTTCAGAATATGGCATTTCAGGCTGAACAAAAAATAAAAGCAGATATTTTACGAAGCTTGAGTACTGAACAGCTATTCAGGTTATTATCAGATTCAGATTTGAATGTGCTGATGAAGACATTGGGACTTCTTAGAAATCTCCTCTCTACTCGGCCTGTAAGTAAAATCATCCAGGTTTCCAGATGAACTACCCCTGCATATGCAGTGCGAAACGTTGCCCATCCTCACTGTTCCCATCGATATCTGCCCAGAAGTGATTCAAATGCTGCCCCTTTCCAAAGAAGTTTGAAGTTAGTATCAATATCACTTGCATAGGTGTTCTGGGAGCTGCTTTACCATATAGCCACCTGACCCTCCACTCCTCCACTGCCTGTCCTGTCTCCCTCTCCTTACTCCATGCTAGATGTGAGCCGGCCTTAATATGTCACTTTATTCTTACTTGGTTTGCTGGCCAGAGTGGGTTTTCTCATCTGCCTAAATCACTTACCTCTGGGGCCTCTGCTTCTTTCCCTTTAAAGAATCCTTCTCAGTGCTATTCCATAGATAGCTCCTCACCCTGCCAACATTTACTGGATTGACCTCTGAAGATGTCAGCATGGGGAATAGTGGGTATATGTCAAAGCAGGAGAGGCTGAGCCTCGTGGGGTCCCTCTCCTTATTCTCTAATGTTCCATGAACAACAGTGTCAGTGACATTCAGGTAGATGAACCATGGTGGTTCCTTTGTGTCTCACTTGTTTCCTGAGCCTTATTCGCACATTTGTGCGCCAGGGTGTTAGTAAATCTGTGCCATATTTTCCATGTCTCTGGCTTCTCCCCCTTCCCCATACATTTTTAAAATTCCTTTTTCTTTAATATCTTTGGGCTTGAGGATCCCCAGTGATTGCAGTCCTGTATTCTATCAGGCCAAGTCTGTGTTCTCTTTATCTTCAAGTCATCCAGAAAAATGTAAAATATATATGTATGTGTGTGTACATAATGTATATCTCTATATGTATATGTGTACACATATAGAGAGAGGGGGAGAGAGAGAAGGCAAAATGCAGTTTTATACTATGATAAACACTATCCATTGGTATCTAGTTCTATATGCAGTTCTCTTTCAAGCAGTTATGTATTATATTGTTTAACTTTGAGAAGCTTTCTGTTCTTTTCTATGGTGTTTTTCTCTGTTCCCCAGATAATAATTATGGGTTTTCCATTATTTTGCAGCATATAGATAAAATAATGAGTACACATGGGAAGCAAATTATGCAAGCCGTCACCCTTATTCTGGAAGGAGAGCATAACATTGAGGTCAAAGAGCAGGTATGTGTCCCCCCCACCCCCTTTTATTTTCCCCTGAGGAAAATCTTCTACGTGTGAATATCAAGAAGGATCCTCATTAGGAGTCTCCTGAATATTCAGATCTGCGAAAGATAGATTGCTGAGATCAGAGGTGCTGTAGAGACCAGAAAGATTTGAGAAGAAAGATCCTCCATCACCCCTGAAACTGTCTTCAAGAATTCCTCCTCCCAGAATAGAAGATAACATTACCAGAGTCTGTAGTTTCACCCTCTGTGTCATGCACTGTGCACACTGTCCTGTATATATAGGGATATCACCTTTGATCATCCCAGAGTGAATCCACTCTCCAGGACTCATCATTTCCAGCTTTCTATATCCACCATGCACTGAACTGAAACTCCTGTAACACCCTGATAAAATAATCCCTTATGGTGGAGTCGTTTTTCATTTTTTTAACTCTAATACATCCCTGTTCTTTATTCCTATCCCATACTTCTACTTTCTGTTTTGTTTCAGTACGGCAGGTTTAGGGTAGGCATAAAAATACAGAGACCCTGCATTCATCAGGGGACAGTTTGGGAATTACTTTTCTGTATTTCCTGGGATTTATTATAGGATCTTTAACATAGTATATGTTTTGTCATAAAAAGAAAGGTCACCTACAAACTTAAATTTCTAATACAAGATCTGAGGCAATGGTAATGTTCAACTCTCTGACATAGATGTTGCCTACATGTTGTGTTCACTTTCAAAATTCATTGAGCTGTACACTTTCATGCGTGGAGGAAACCTGCCCAAGGTCATCAGTGGAGAGTTGAACCTAGAGTCTAAGTGCAGGGCCAATGCTCCGCATTCTCTGTGTTCCTGAGTGAGAGTAATTCCTCAGGCTTCAGAACAGTCCAGGAAGTAAGAGTGGTAGAATGTGGGGGCTGTGATTGAATTTGTGAGCAAAAAAGGCAAAAATATTTGACAAAGTGATTTTAAGACGGACATGGTAGCTGATTTCTCTTAAAATTCAATAATAAACAACTATGTTTATTGATAAAAATTTAACACAGAAAAACTAATTTCATAGGCATCACTGAAATTAGGTTGTATGTGATCTATTGAACACAACAATGAAGAAGATGCATTGTTCAAAATATTCATCTGAAGAGCATAGGTGTCCATTTTGTCTATAAAAACGCCTCACCTAGATAGAATTCCTTTAACTTGAAAAGTGTAGCAAGGCAAAAAGTTGAGGCAAGATTTGGATGAGGGCCAAAAAAAAAAAAAAGACCAATAACAGTAATGTGTTCTGTCAGGACTCAAATTATACTCTTCATATATATCTTGGTGATGGTCTGGGAGTGGGTAGGTGATGATGGGAGGCTTAAACTGTCTGGTTGTTAGCTGGAAGTTTAATTCTTCTCCGACATTATCTGATAATGTCTTTTTCTTTCTTGAGGTATATTGACATATAATAAGCTACATATATTTGAAGTGTATACTGTGATATGTTGACATAGGTATATACCATGAAGTGGTCACCACAATCAAGATAGTGAGCATATCTATCACTGTCCTTCTATTGGGAGCAAGACAAGTACGTCCATTCTTCCCAGTCTTATTCAGCAGCCTCTGGAGTTGCTAACAAGTGCAATAAGGCAAGAAAAAGAAATAAAAGGCATGTAGATTGGAAAGGAAGAAATGACTATTCCCAGACAACATGAATGCCTTGATAGAAAATGCCATGGACTCATCAAAAAAAGTTAGAACTAATCAATGAATTAGCCAAGGCTACGAGATAGAGAAAGCTATTGTATTTTTTTTAATTTTATTTTTTTACTTTTTAAAATTTACATCCAAATTAGTTAGCATATAGTGAAACAATGATTTCGGGAGTAGATTCCTTAATGCCCCTTACCCATTTAGCCCATCCCCCCTCCCACAACCCCTCCAACAACCCTCAGTTTGTTCTCCATATTTATGAGTCTCTTTTGTTTTGTCCCCCTCCCTGTTTTTATATTATTTTTGTTTACCTTCCCTTATGTTCATCTGTTTTGTCTCTTAAAGTCCTCATATGAGTAAAGTCATATGATATTTGTCTTTCTCTAATTTTGCTTAGCATAATACCCTCCAGTTCTGTCCACGTAGTTGCAAATGGCAAAATTTCATTCTTTTTGATTGCCGAGTAATACTCCTGTGTGTGTGTGTGTGTGTGTGTGTGTGTGTGCGTGTGTGCGCGCGCGCGTGTGTGTGTGTGTGTGTGTGTACACATACCACATCTTCTTTATCCATTCATCCATCGATGGACATTTGGGCTCTTTCCATAATTTGACTATTGTTGATAGTGCTGCTATAAGCATGGGGGTACATGTGTAGTTCTATTTTTAGTTTTTTGAGAAACCTCCCTACTGTTTTCCAGAGTGGCTGCACCAGCTTGCATTCCCACCAACAATGCAAAAGAGATCCTCTTTCTCTGCATCCTCGCCAACATCTTTTGTTGCCTGAGTTGTTAATGTTAGGCATTCTGACAGGTGTGAGGTGGTTATCTCATTGTGGTTTTGATTTGTATTTCCCTGATGATGAGTGACGTGGAGCATTTTTTCATGTGTCTGTTGGCCATCTGGATGTCTTCTTTGGAGAAGTGTCTATTCATGTCTTTTGCCCATATCTTCACTGGATTATTTGTTTTTTGGGTGTTGAGTTTGATAAGTTCTTTGTAGATTTTGGATACTAACCCTTTATCTGATATGTCATTTGCGAATATCTTCTCCCATTCAGTTGGCTGCCTTTTAGTTTTGCTGATTGTTTGCTTCGCTGTGCAGAAGCTTTTTATTTTGATGAGGTCCCAGTAGTTCATTTTTGCTTTTGTTTCCCTTGCCTCCAGAGACATGTTGAGTAAGAAATTGCTGCGGGCAAGATGAAAGAGGTTTTTGCCTGCTTTCTCCTGGAGGATTTTGATGGCTTCCTGTCTTACATTGAGGTCTTTCATCCACTTTGAGTTTATTTTTGTGTATGGTGTAAGGAAGTGGTCCAGGTTCATTCTTCTGCATGTCGCTGTCCAGTTTTCCCAGCACCACTTGGTGAAGAGACTGTCTTTATTCCATTCGATAGTCTTTCCTGCTTTGTCAGAGATTAGTTGCCCATATATTTGTGGGTCCATTTCTGGGTTCTCTATTCTATTACATTGATCTGAGTGTCTGTTCTTGTACCAGTACCATACTGCCTTGATGATTACAAAAAGCTATTGTATTTTTAATATAGTGGTGTGAACAAGTAGAATTTGAAATTCTAAAAACAGTACCATTTATAGTAGCTCAGAAACCATGATATACTTATGTATAAATCTCACCAAATATGTGCAGGATCTCTGCTGAAAACTTGAAAACACTGATAATGAAAAAAATTAAATACCTAAATAAATGGAGAGGTACACCATATTAAAATGTCATTATGTCTTATTCTTGACATATTTTGTTGGATTCAATTTACTGAAATTTGGTAAGAAATGCTTCACATCTATATTCACGAGAGATAATGCTGTATAGCTTGTGATGTCTTTATCTGATGTTAATCTTGATATTTGATTATTGGGGGAATGCTTGCCTCAGGGAATGAGGTGAAGGCATTCCCTCCTCAGTTTTTGTAAGGAATTTGTGACGAATTAGTATTCTTTCTTTCTTAAATTTTGGTGGAATATACCAGTGAAGCCATCTGGAACATGGTATTTCTTTTGTGGAAACGTGTTTAGCTAAATTCTATTTCTTTTACAGAAGGAGGAATATTCGTGTTACCTATTTCTTCTTGAGTGAGCTTTGGTATTTTGCGTCCTTCAAGAATTTGTCCGTTTCATCTTTTTCAAATTTATTAGCATAAAGTATTTCATAATATTCTCTTATCTTTTTAACGTCTGTAGTATTCTTTGCATTTTGTCTCCCCTTTTGTTCTTTTAGTTGGTGATTCCTTTGTTGCTGTTCAGTCTGGCTAGAGGTTTATCAACTTAATTGATCTTTTCAGAGAAGAAGCTTTTGATTTCATTGATTTTTCCCCTCTATTTTCTCTATTTCAGGGGTTGGCAAACTTTTTTTTTTTTTTGGCAAACTTTTTCTACAAAGGTCAGGGTAGATATCTTAAGTTTTGCAGGTCATCCAGTCAGCTGTGCTGTTCTAACCTGAAAGCAGCTATAGACAATATGTAAGCAAGTAGACATGGTTATTTTCCAAGAACATTCTGTTGGCCAAACAGGGAGTGGGTTGGATTTGGCCGGCAGGCTGTAATTTGCCAGTCCCTGCTCCATATCATTAATCTCCCGTTGTTCACACGAGTGTGTGTGTGTGTGCCGTATGCACATGGACATCTGTGTAGCTTTCCTCTCTGCTCCCTAGCTTCCAGGTTAAATTGTTGGGCCCAAGAACTAATTGATCCTTTTAAGACTGTTACAGTGGGGGTTGTGTGGGCTTCAAAACAGACCTGTAGCTCACTCTGCCATGCTCTCCAAGCCTGAGCATGCATGGGTGTATTCGTGCACTCCAAGAAGGGGAATCACTTGTCTATCTTGCTGAACTAGTCTATTCTGAGAAATATTTCGTGAAATCCCCCTTATATTTGTCTTAGTGGGTAAGAGAGGGGTAGGTAGTTCTTGCCTAGATAAGGCTAAAGGTGTTTGTCATTCCCTCCTCTTCCTGGGAATACCTAGGTCATGAAGCCTTTTAAATTGTGATCCATGGTTAAGAGTCCAAACCTATTTATCCCCTTCCCGTCCCCTCAGTCCTAAGAAATTCAAGGGTATTGTGCCTGCCAAGATTGTTGACAGGCTCACATGTTCCAGCTCACTTTGAAATCTGACATCCTCCTCAGAGCATCTCTCACTTAGTTCTGGAGCATATCAACATTCTCTCAGTCATGGCTTTCGTGCCCTGGAATAGACCTCAGTGCCTGCTCAAGCCTTGAATTACAAATTGCATTTTCTATGTGTCTTGTATCCCAGAGGCAAACTTTTTTTTCCTTTTTTTTTTTTTTTTTTCAAACCTCAGGACTCACTCCCTAATCTAAGAAGAATAAGATCACACACTCTTTATAGCTGAGGCTTTAGGCCATAGTAAGAAAACAGTCTCCTCAATTAGCTGTAATCTTCAAGCTTAATTAGCTTAAGTCTGCCAGAAGAAAGGTTAGAGTTGGAGAAAAGTATTTGAATTTAGACCCTATTTGCACTTGTCATCGCTTTGTTTGAGTGGTTCTTCACTGTGCTCCAGGACTCACTGTCACTTCCTCCATGAAGCCTTCCCTGACTGTTGAAGTATCAAGCAAGCGCATGTCATGCTTTCTCGGTTCCATTTTTCCTCTGTCACATCACAGTGAGATGTAATTGTGTGATGGCTTCAAAGTCAGGTAGTGTGTGTTATTCCTGTCTTACCTGATGCCCTGCAGAGTGCACGCACATTGTAGGTGCTCAGTAAGTGTTTGTTGAATTGCAGATACTGACACTGACTGGCTCAGTATCCTTTCCACAGTTCTCTCACCTTTGCCTAACACTTGCCTCCTGCTCGTCTGGCTGTGAGACTCCCAGCAGCTGACAGAAAGTCCCTTCCTCCACTGCCATTGTGGTGATTATCCTCAGGTTACCGTGACCTGCCAGCTGGCACAGGCTCCCTCCAGTCTCGTTAGGCCAACCTGGACTAAGCTCCTTCACACATTTTCCTTACCTTTCTGTTCCTCTAGCCAGGTTTTTAAAAGTCAAGAGGTCCTAAATGCACGTGTCTAGTGGACAGGATCCAGGCCCTCACCCAGAAGGTCATGAGCTTGGGAGCAGGTAGCACTTGGAGTGGGCGGGCAGGAGGGAGGTTGCAACACCTGTGACACTGCCACCAAAGAGACCACTTTTTTGAAGAAACCTCATTGGGTTAGCAATAAGAGTTTGTTTCAGGAATGAAATTTTCAAGAAAATGGTAACAGTTTTATATGAGAGCATGAACTATAAGACATGGCTGCCTTTGCCCAGTGATGGCTTATGCCCCAAAAGAAACTAATGAGATATTTGGGTTCTCTTTTGCCTAAGGTAGACTTTCCTTAGGTGTGGTTACTTCATTGGCGATGGTGTCAGGAGAGAAGAGATCAGAGTGGGACCTGTGAGCGTCTGTGTACTTCAGGTGGGAAATTGCCTGGGCTCTTGAGAGCTTGCCTCTGGGACTGCAGAGCTTTCCTGATCACCAGCCCTTTGTTCTTTTCCAGACACTGTGCATCCTAGCCAACATAGCAGATGGGACAACAGCAAAAGAACTGATTATGACCAATGATGACATCCTGCAGAAAATCAAGTATTACATGGTAGGCCTTTGTCCCTTTCACTGCTCCACGGTAGCTTCATCAGAAGGCAGGGACTATAGCATTGCTGGTGCAAAACAAATGGTGCAGAGATTAAAAAAAAGAAGAGACTACTCTGTAACAGATTTAAGGAGCTCTCTTTCATCCTGAAGAAAAAGAGACTGGAAGGCCTTGAAGCTTGTGCTGTTTGGCAGTATTACCACCCATCCATCACCCCACTCCCCACCCTCGTTGTCTCCTGATTGCCTCCTTATTCAGTGAGGACTTGGGCTCTTGGATTTCCTTCAGTGCCCCGAAACCCCTGTCTTACCTCTCAAGGCTTCTGTCTGATGTGTGTGAGCTCTTAAGCCTCCAGCACCTGTGGCACTTGTTCTTTGACCTGTTTGCTTGCAAACACAATCTGCTACCTACTTCCAAACACGTCGGTCACCTATTGCCACAGCCATCCCGTGGATCTTGTCATCAGCAGAAACTGCCCATTGCCAAAATCTGACAGTCTTTTCATTCTGTCATTGTCTCCTAACAAAACCCTAACTGTGGGTGAACCTGTCTTCTCTTTGCCTGCCTGTCAGAGTCCACAGCTGCAGAGAAAGGCATAGAACCAGGCTGATTGGTTTCATGTTAATTTCACATTTTACAACCACCCTCCCCCACCCCCACCATGGGTACTCAGCAGTGTCTACTACCCCTCTGTGATTCTCCAGCAAGCTGACACCTCTCATGCAAAATGGGTTCTTACCTTCTTGTTCTTTAAACCTCACCTTTTCTCTCCCTCATCACTCATAGTGATGACTTCACCTTCTGTTCTATTATGAGAATAGAGGCCAGAATCCCTTAGTGGCTCCCTGTTAACGCCTTGAATAACATCCATACCCACCTTGTGATGGCCTGTGAAGTCCTGCATGATCTGACTCATCCATATCCCCAGCTCCTCTCATTTCCCTCTTTGCTTTGTTCATTACACTGACCTCCTTCTGTTCCTTAAAAAGGCCATGCATGTTCCTTCCTACCTTGGGACGTTTGCACATGCTGGCTCTGCTCTGCCTGGAACACTTTTCTTCGCACTCTGGTGTGCCTTCTAACCTCTCAGATCTGAGCTCAACTGACACATCTTGTGGGCTCTTATCCATGTGGGTTATATTTTGTTACCTTCAGAGCACTTAGCTGAATTACAGTGATACATAAAGTGTTTGTGTCCCTCATAAGCTCCATGAAGGCAAGAACTAGGTCAGTCTTGTGTGCATTTTCGTATCTATCACCTTGGACGATGCCTGGCCTTTAGTATGTGCTCAGTAAATATTTGTTGAATGAAGCAGTAATGCTTCAACCAGGAATTCCCTTATCTTTCCAATACCAGATCCACATAGTATCTCTAATCTTCTCAAAGTTTTTCTTGATTTCCCATATCCACCAAGGTATACCTGTTCATAGCCATCTTTGTAAAAGTATCTTCTATGCACGCTAACTCCTTCTTCACCTCTAAAATTCACTCTACTTCATCTGGCCTTTACTTCATCGCTCAACTAAAACTGCTCTGCTTAAGGTTACCAATGACCTCCATGATGCCAAATCCAAAGTTTTCTCTCCTAATCTCACCTCACGTACAGCAGCCTTCAACACAGCTGACCATTTCCTCTTGGAAACATTCTTTTCTTATGTGTTCCATGGCAGTATCCCTCCTTGCTTAGCCCTGGACTCTTCTTTTCTCTCCTACATGCTCTCCTGAGACCTGTGGTCTTTATTACACAGTGGCATTTCCTAGGGAGCTTTCAAAGATTGTAGCCTTGTCCCTTTCCTTTCAAGCTTCTGATTTAATAGGTCTGGGTTGTGGCCTGGGCATCAGGGTTTTCGAAAGTTCCCCAGGTGGTTCTTATGTATAGCTGTGGTTGAAAACCCCTGGTTTAGGGGGATCTCATCCACTCCCATGGCTTTTACCATGCTCTCTATGCTTTTTTTGGTTTCTGAGCTCTGGTCTAGTAGTTTTGATAAATGGAATAGGCATTTATAGTATTTACATTTTCCATAGTATCCAACAATATAAAATACAAACAAAGTAATGGTTACTGGCCTTCAAAAGCTACGACAACAAGCTTTCCTGATGGTGCCTGCAGCTCTGCAAACGCTTGTTCTTTTCTTAATGTGGACAAGGGGTAGAGGAGGGTCACATGGAGGATATACCTCCAGACTTGTTTTCTGAACTCTGGACTCATATATCCTGCCTACTCTACATCTCCATGTGCCTGTCTGATGCTTCCTGAAGGTGATGTTTAAAGATGAATTCTTGGGGCACCTGGGTGACTTGGTCGGCTAAGCATTCAACATTGGCTCAGGTCATCATCTCACAGTTTGTGAGTTCGAGCCCTGTGTCTGGGTCTGTACTGACAGCTCAGAGCCTGGAGCCTACTTTGGATTCTGTGTCCCTCTCTCTCTGCCCCTCCCCGACTCACACTCTGTTTCTCTCTCTCTCAAAAAATAAACATTAAAAAAAATAAAAATTGGGTTTTTTTTAAATACTCTTATTTTAGAGAGAGAGAGCGTGAGCGAGGGAGGGGCAGAGAGAGGGAGACACAGAATCTGAAGCAGGCTCCACGCTCTGAGCTGTCAGCACAGAGCCCGATGTGGGGCTCGAACGCACAAACCATGAGATCATGACCTGAGCTGAAGTCTGATGCCCAACCAGCTGAGCCACCCAGATGCCCTAGAAATGAATTCTTAAATATCTCCCCTAAACCTAAGTTTCTTTTCTCCTGGTCTTTCCCATCTCAGTACAGTAGCTCTGCCCTGCTCAAACCTGGGAGCCAGTCTTGATTTCTCCAGCAATTTCACCTCATTAATCCAGTTTTTCAGCAGGTCCTGTCAGTCGTTCCCCCAAAGCAGAATTGGATTCTTTTTGCTTCTTTCTATCACCACTGCCCTCACTCTGGGCCAAGCCATAGCATCTCATGCCTGGTTGACTATAATAGCCTCCTGGACACCTCTGCATGGTCACTCCATTCCCTTCAGCCCAGGTCAGATCTTCACCACCCACTACTTAAATCCTTTGGGAGCTTCCTCCCAACTCAGAATGAAATCTGAAGTCCTTTTTCTGGCCTACAAGGGCCCACAATTTAGCCACGCCCACTTCTCTGAAAGTTGCCCCATTTTGCCTTCTCAGTATGCACAAGCTCTGTAGCTCCTTCTTACCTCAGACCTTTTCAGGAACTTTTCCTTCCTCTTGGTGCCCCTAGGCCCTTGCTCTTGGCATAACTTGTACCTTGCTATCCCTTAAGTCTCTGCTTAAACGTTGCCTCCTGTAGGGTGCCTGGGTGGCTCAGTCAGCTGAGCATTGGACTCTTGATTTCCGCTCGGGTCATGATCTCACAATTCATGGCACTGAGCCCAGCTCAGAGCCTACTTGGGATTCTCTCTCCCCCTTTCTCTGCCCCTCCTCCACTCAACACGCACCTGTGCTTTCTCCTCTCAAAATAAACGTTTAAAACAAAAATCTTGCCTCCTTCAAAGAGATCTCTTCTGTGCTCTCCACCTAAATTCAATTCCCACCCCTTCACCCTGTAGTTTCCTCCATCACAATTTGTTTCCTCAAGAAATATGTATTGAATGAATGAACTTATACATCGTAAACATGTATTTTTGTACAGTATATAATTTCATTTATTCAACAAATACCCATTCAGGTGGGAGCAGATGATAAGTTTTATTATGTTTTGTCTTTGTGGAACCTGAACTGGGTATCTCTTTAAAAGTCTTGGCAGGTATGGGGTGCCTGGGTGGCTTAGTCAGTTAAGTGTCAGACTTCAGTTCAAATCGTGATCTTATAATTTGTGAGTTCGAGCTCTGTGCTGGGCTATGTTCTGACAGCTCAGAGACTGGAGCCTGCTTCAGGTTCTGTGTCTTCCTCTCTCTCTCTCTGCCCCTCCCCCATTCATGATCTCTCTTTCTCAAAAACAAACATTAAAAGAGAGAGAGAGAGAGAGAGAGAGAGAGAGAGAGAGAGTGAGAGAGTACAATTCAAAAGTCTGCACAGGTAAAAAGGAAAAAGAATCACCAGCCATAGAATTGTAGTGAAGAAAGCCACGTCCACTTCCTGTCTCTGCGTTGTTGAGGTAACAGTCCTACATGATGAGATAAATCTGTCTGCCTTCAAAAACTGTTGAGTATATTATGCCACTGGTATTTTCCAGATATGCATTTTATTTAAATGTACTGGGGACTTTTTTCTTAATTGATCAATAGGAAAATCATCTGTAATGATTGTTTTACTATTGGGTCCTCTGTCATGTAGGAGAAAGCAGTCTATATGGGTAAATGATCCAACTTTAACAAAAGTGGTTATACTTTCAGTACATAAAGAAAAATAAGAATTGTGTTTCAGAAGATGAAGAAGCTCCTTAATAGTAGAAACATTAGATGAAGCAAGTAAAGACTCAATCAAGTGTTGTGGGACATCACCCCCACAAATAAGAGTAATTTACTTACTCTTAAGAGTAAGAGTAGTACTCTTAGGAATAAGAGTATTTGGGGCACCTGTGTGGCTTAGGTGGTTGAGTGTCCAACTCTTTATTTTTGGCTCAGGTCATGATCTCACAGTTGATGAGTTCACGCCCCACATCCGGCTCCACACTGATAGTGTGGAGCCTACTTGGGATTCTTTCTCCCTCCCTCTCTCTCTCTGCTCCTCCCCTGCTTACGCTCTCTTTCTCTCTCAAAAAATAAACTTTAAAACAAAAAAAAGTAATTTGAATTAGATCATCAGTAGCCAAATACAAAAGGCACATTCATCCAATTTATTGACCACTGGAGACCTGAAAGTTTCCTAGTGTAGATAAAAACAGAGAGAGTGATAAATTGTAAACTACCCATAGAGCCCTGGAGGTGTTTTGTTTGGCTTACCAGAGGGTTTCTAAAATCTGAATGTGAATGTCTCTTGGCAAGTCTTCTTCACTCCCCAGTTTACCAGATTTCCTACCATTCTCTGTTGTCTTAAGCCCAACCCATTCACCCACTGCAGTTTGAGAGCCCAAATTCACACTTTTAGCCTATTGGAATTGCTTGTGGTATGTTACAAAAAGTACATCAAGTAAGATTACTTCCATATTGTTTTTTTCTTTTTCTGCATCAAATAGGGTCATTCACATGTCAAACTGCAGCTTGCCGCTATGTTTTGTATATCAAACCTCATATGGAATGAAGAGGAAGGTAAGAGATTGGTGAGATTTGTTCTGAAGAAAATTACGGGAGGGAAAGCAGCAGGTGCCCCTGAGATCCTAGGTGCAGGCCTCATTCAGTGGGTTCCAAGTACCCAGCGGAGTCACCTTGGCATGAGAATTGATGGGACTAGCCTGAGTCAGCTGGACAGCTAACACTGAGCCCCTACCTTGGAATCAACGTTGTAGCGGATTACAGAGGATGGGGGTGGAGGAGCCCTAGAGAAATGAGTGGGGTCCATGTCCTTGAGAAGGCTGAGGAGGAGGTTGGTGGGAGGTACTTGAAGAAGATGAGCGGTGGGCAGATGGGTCTTTGATTGTGTGCAGAGGAGGCACATGTAAGGACCCCAGGCAGATAAGCTTAATGGAGAAGTGGGTGCATTGGTGAGAAAGGAGAAATACATGAGTGCTGAAGCAGCCAGTCTGGAAAGTGGCCTCTGTGGATTGGAGGTTCTCCACCTTGACTGCATATTAGAGTCACCTGAGGATTTTTGCACCAGACCAATTTAATCGGGTGGGGGGGGGGGGCAGATGATAGGCATAAGTATTTTAATTCTCCAGGTGATTCCAATGTCCAGCCAAGGTGGCAGACAGATGTGGAAGAACAGTGGGTCTCAATGCTGTTGGTTGCATAAGAATCACCTGGGGAACTTTTTAAAACGCAGATTTCTGGGCTATACACCAAGAGATTCTGCTTCACTGGGTATAGAGGAGGTCAGTGAATGAGTGAGTCACTGCAGGCTCTTGATGGGGAGGAAAGACTCCAGGAGGAGTATTCTACTCAGCAGCCGTGTCTAGAACAGAATGGAAGGAAGAGAAATTGAATTCAACATGTAGGCCTAGACACCAAGCACCAGGGAAACAAAACTGCCCTCAAGGAGGTCCTAGTCTAGTTGGAAGGGAGGACAGTGCAGTACGAAGTTGGAACTGCCACATGCTAACCAGGAGACTGCAGGAAGTGTTGGGAGGTCAGAGCAGAGTGAAAGAGATTAGAAGGGGGAAAACAAGACCTGTTTGAACTAGGAAGAGCCTAGCTTTACATGTCCAGAAAGAGACGAAGATGGGGCCTGATGGCAGAGGGCCTTGTGCCAGGCTGAAGAATCTGACCTTGATGCTATAGTCCTTGGAGACATTACTCGATCAGCAGAATCCAGGATGGACACAGGAAGGAGGGTCAAGGAGCAGAGAGACCAGTTTTTGAGCATCCAAGCATGAGGGGATCCAACTTCACTGGGGACCAGGGGTATGGAAGGATGGGGAGTAAAGGACCCTGGTAAGGCTCTAGATTGTTGATTGTACATCAAGGAAAGCAGATGCCTGGGTCGTGTTCCCAGTAACCTGTTAGCTTTAATCTCTTAGGTTCACAAGAACGCCAGGATAAATTACGAGACATGGGCATCGTAGATATTCTACACAAACTGAGTCAGTCACCAGATTCAAACCTTTGTGACAAGTGAGTATCAAAATAAAAGGGCCTTGCTTTGGGGTACGTTGGATTCTTTTATGAAAGGGTCTGGCTTGCTTAGTAATTCACATGGCCAAACTTAAAATCTTTTAGATTCTTGAATTCCCTTCATTTACTGTGAGCCACTGTATGAATTTTGAGTAAGATAAACTAATAATCAGCAAATTTTTTAAAGATTGTCATCTTATTGGGAGTTAACATGAGCCTGGTCCATCTTAGTGGGTATCTGGAGAGGATCCAGAAATCATTCTCTTGACATTAAAATAGAAAGGAAGGCCAATAATAAAAACATCCATTACCTCAAAACCTCACTGAGCACCTGCCTTGTGTCAGCCTGGCCTGGCTGCTGGGAATACAGCAGTGTCCACTGAGGGCTTGCTGTCCTTGCAATATACTCAGAGAAGCAAGAATCATAATCAGAGATCTGTGTAACTTCAAAATAGCCGCAAATGTTCTCCCTAGCTGTATACACTCTGCCGCTTATGTTCATTCTCCACACTCTTGGGACGTCGCTCACAAGTGCTCCATGGCCTAGCTCTGCCTTTCTCATTCTCTGTGCTCCCCCCGCCCTGTACTCCAGCCACACCTTCCCTGTCACAGTATCACATCTTCATGCGTTTACACATTCTGTTCCATCCGATTTGCTACCCAGTCCACTCTCTGCCTAATTCCCCGTTCCTTTGGCAGAGAATTTTTTTCAATAGTAACCTCTACTGGGTACTGTTTTAGGCCTTGGAGATAATAATGGTGAAAAAAATCGATGAAGTCCTTGCCTTTGTGGAACTTAACATTCTAGTACAGAAGACGCCACAAACAAATGAATATGTAATATGATAGCAGGTAGTGAGAGATACTATGAGAAAAACAGCAAGGTGAAGGAATGAAGTATAAAAAAGTTTCTTTTCCTATAGATGGGCCAGTAAAGTCCTCTCTGAGGATGTGACATTTGATCAAAGATCTGGATGAAATAGTCTGCCTGGCAGATGTTGAGAAGCATAGTATTCTAACGGAGGGGACAGTGAGTGCAAGGCTGTGAGGCAGGAATGAGGTTGACATGTTCAAGAAACAACAGGGAGACCAGTGGGACTGCAGATAAATAAATGAGGGCTGGACTGGTAATAAGTGGACTCTGGGAGGCAGCAGGGAGCAAGCAAAAAGCCTTATAGGCCATAGTAAGGACTTTGGATTTTAATCAGAGTTTGATAGAAAGTCATTGGAGAGTTTTGAGCAGAAGAGACCTTACCTGACTTGAATTTGTGCAAGATCACTCTGGTGGCTGCGTAGAGAATCACCTGGGCAAGCAGGGAAGGGAGAGCAGTTCAAGGCTATTGTCATGTAGGTAAGAGATGAGATGAGGATGGTAGTGGTAGAAGTACTGAGAAGTGGTCAGATTCAGGATTTAATCTAAAGATGGAGACAACAGGATTTGCTCATGGATTTAATGTAAGATGTTAAAGAGAGGAAAGGAAAATGCCTAGAGTTTTAGCCTGAACAACAGAATAGGGTGTTGCCTATTTACCAAGAAAATGAGGAATACAAGAGAAATTTGGGTTGGGGTAGGGAGAATTGAGAAAATTGGGGTAGGATGGTATATAAAGCACTGAAGCTGGATGAAGTCACCTAAGGAGAGTAAGAGAGAGGAAGACAGTAGGAGGGCTGTAAGAACCATGCTGTGGGGCCCTCGAACAGTTAGGGGAAAAGGAAAAAGATCCAGCAAAGGAAACGAAAGAACAACCAGTGAGGCAGACAGAGACCCAGGCACAGAAGGTGTCCTGAAAGCAAGGGAAGAGAATGCCCCGACAGTGGCCATTTGTCCTTGAAAACTCATATCAGGTTGTCCCCTCCTCCAGAAGGTCTTGCCTGATCCATTCTGCACCCTATGCTTTGTCAGGGGACCCCATCTGCCAGGACCTCCCATAACACCCATAGGATATACCACACTGTCGTGGCTGTCAGCTTGCTCGTCTGTTCCACTCGAGGGAAAAGGCACTTGCTAATTGCTCCTCAAGTGATTGGCTGTGCCAGACTCTAGAGCACACAGAGCAGATGGGGCCCCTGCCTCCCTGAAGCTTGCCGTCCTGTGAGTCAAAGTAGACAAATCCCCAAATAACTGCAGCTCAAGGCTGCTGCTCGGTGAGTATCACATCAAAGGCGAGTCAAAGTTAGGCACCCGTTGAAGCCTTGATTTGAGCGGTACTTTAAGGACCAGCACCCTTGCCCCCACCTCCACAGCAGTAGTATGGCTGCTGACTCACATGATAGGCTATCAGCCCGTCTCTCCTGGCTGAGGGCCAGATCATTCCCTGGCTTTCTTTTCTCAGGTTTGTTTAGAAACAAAAATAATTCTGCTTAAAATCGTTTCTGGGATGACCTGAAACACTAAAAGAGGCCTCACCAGCAGGATGTACAATAGGTTTTGGCCCTGGCCTACATTGCTTAGACCAGTCTGATGCTGTTTCCCAAATATGTGTGGCACATAAGTTTTCAGCAGTTTTTAAACCCCTTTGAAAGAATCAAGGTCTAAGAAAAAAAAATCAAGGTCTGGGCTACCTTACCTAGTCCATCTAAGGAACCATGATCTTGCCTCTAAAACATCTGTGAAAGACTTCTTAGATATTAAGAGATAGCAGAAAGATGATAAGGTACGCACTAAGGTCTAATATAACAAACATAGACAGCCCCCGAGAAAGATTCAGAAGGAGTCTGAATTGGCAGTTCTAATTTTAGTCAAAACCCTCATGTGGACATTCCCACCATGGCACAGACATCTCTCAGCGTCCTTCTATCTTTAAGGCTTTGTGATCCTTTGACTTTCAAACACTTAGAGATGAGGAGCTATTGTCAGCCAGTCCTTTCCACCTCAGGCTCAAAGGGCCTTGGGATTGTGAGGTGAGGTGGATGGTCATTAAGGGGCGGCTTGTGGCATCATTCATCAACTTGTTTCTGTAGGAAAATGACTTTGTAGAACCCAACTGTTTCGTAACTCGGAGACGGTGTATACAGGGCTTCCCATTTTGATGGATTGGACTATTTGCAGTTACTATATTTATAGAGTCTTAGGTAATTGTAAGAACATCCCTTAGTTTCCACTTAAAAACTGCAGGTCCCTTTACTTAACCAGACACTCCATTTGTGTCGAGCTTACTGCATGCCCAGTCTACCTTGGCTTAATTTCATCAGCTAATTGTAACTAAACATTTTAGCCATTTCTTTCCATAACTTAGAAGGGGGAGACCATTGCTAAAACCTGACTTTGTAATTCCCACAATTGTAGCCTCTTGAGAAACTTTACCAAGTTCATGATTGCAGTAGTAAAGGAGGCCTACCTCAGTCCTAGCTCAAAGGAAGACACTTTAACAAGGATCAGGATGGGTGAGGCCACCGCCCATATCATGTCTCTTCCTCTCCAACTCGCTGCCTTCTTTCCAGCCATCCCACACTGGTCTATACCAGCAGGCATGACAAAAAGAATGAGATGAAACTGTAACCTCCTTCCTCAATTTGAAGGCATTTGAAACCATGAGTCAGCATTGGGTCATGAGCTCTAGGCCCCCCAGGCACCTTCTAATCAGCCCCTGAATATCTTTCCCTGGGTCAATTTTCCTCCTAGCTTCCCAGAACCCTAAGTGTACCCCCACAGTGTCCTGGAGCACTAGATAAACCTGCATGGCAATAGGAGAAAGTAAAGAATTCCAGATACGTCACACCTAAATGCCAGTGACCAAGGGAAAGTATAAAATGCCCCTGAGCTGCAACAGGTGTAATGACAAGAGCAGCCCTTTCTAAGAGAACCTCAGGAAGAGGAATGCAGCCAGCCTGGTATTGAAGTTACCCACTGACCGCACATCTCTGCCTCGTATGGTAGTCGCCCAGCTGGGCTCACCCCGCTTCCCTTTGGGGATCTACCTTTTTAGACTCCACGTTACCATCTTTGAGCCACAGGGCTTTTGCCTTCATTCCACTTCTCAGATGATGGCTAACAGGAACTTTGTGATTTCAGGGCAAAGACGGCACTGCAGCAGTACCTGGCGTGACGGGAGCACCCTGGGCACCTGCGAGCATCCCACATCCTTGTTAAAGGAAGTACAGGAACTAGCCTCATTTGATTCCTTCTATTTGCACAAGTCACCTTGGACTGCAGGGAGCTGTTTTGCAAAAGCAATTTGGTAGGCTTAGATCTCAAATTCATCTTGAGAACATTTTTTCGAGGTAGTAATTTCCTCAGAGGACTATTGTGTTTTGTTTTGTTTTGTTTTCTGAGCTACCTGGACTCTTTGTTAGAACAATCAATCATTTTCCTTTGGACCTACAATTTTTTGCCTATGCTGCAGCCACTTTGTGAGTGAGGATGAATGTGTCTCTGCACACATAGGTGTGTGTGCGTGTGTGTGCACGTGGGTCAGAATGAATGGATGTGTGTGTGTGAGGGATACCTCAAATTTTTCTTTTCTTATTTTGTGTGAAAATCTCTTTTCTACAGATTTTCCAGGGTTTAAGCATTGCTTGCTGTATAAAAAACTTTACTGAATTATATACAGTTTGAATGAAATGTTATTTTAAAAACAAAACAATTGTTAAGTGTTCCATAAAGGTTATGTTGAATTTTGGTCAGATGAATATTTGTAAGTAAAAAATATATGCATTTCTGAACCTCAACTTACATAGATTTTCTTTATAAAAAACAAAAACAAAAAAAAAACAAAAAAAGAAAACAGGTTGGCTGTAGTTGGCCTGAATAACAGGCATGATATATGGTGCTGTGCAAAATAGTAAGCTAGCATCTTACTGCCGTCAATATCAGCAGGTACAGAGCCTCTTTTCAGCCTAATTCAATAAGCTCTCAGGCTTCCAAGTCAGATGGACAGGGTGGAGTGGAGTGAGGCAACAAATTCACAATAGGATTTTTGAACCATCAGGGGGAAATATAGCTACTGATAGTGAAAGCCCAGCCCTGACTCTGGCATGCTACACTTGGCAGGAACTGGGCACCAAGAGCCTCCCGACTGCCCTAAATCCTGTCATCGGTGTAGCGGTATCTGGCAGGATATAGAGCCAGTCGTGGAACCTTATGCTCAAACTAAAGTAGGTCATCACTTCCTGGAAACAAAGTCTGATCACCTTGTGCTTCCTGAAACAGCATATATCACTGTGAAACTAAAGAATGCTCTACAGACTCACCTGTAGAAAGAAGCAAAGAACAGGATAGCTTAGAAAGCTGTTTTTCTCTTAGCTATACTCAGCTAATTCTACTAGTCACTCAGGACTGCTATTCAGTGTGCTTTTGTAAAATGAGATCAAAATTTGAGTAAGAGATGTGGCTGAGATTTTGTCCTGCATGAAGCCCAAAGCACTGAAGTTTGAGCGAGGGAAAGGGACTCTCCCCAGCGGATGGAAGATGGATTCTCTGACAGCGAGTGCTACTTCGCCCTGCTGCAGCCTTTAGTTTGGCACCTGGCTCCAGCTTCTGGGTCAGCTTCAAGGTGAACTCAACAGAGGTTGCTCTTGACTGTTTGGAGGAACAACCAGCCTTCCTTTTCCCTTTGCTAAAAGAAGTTCAGAGGCATTGCGGCCCGGAAGTGAGGTCTGTGACCCAGCCGCTTGTCATGAGTGTGTGCCACTGACAGAGCCCCAAGCCTCCCAGCCACTCCTGATGGGGCTGCTCACACCGCAGCCACCCCATCACCAACCTGCACCTTCCTTGGAGGATTTAAATATGTTTGATTGCAAATGAATGTTTTTAAGTGTATTTAATGCAATTTTTCCTGTTCTCAACATGACCACCCAAGATTCAAACACAGAGATTGCCAAGTTGTTATTTTTTTCAGAACACCACCGATTTAAAAATCTGTCACAGCAGGGACTTGGGTTTTGTGCGGCCAACGGAGTGTTAATGTGAGAACGCCAGTTTAAAGAAAATCGAGTTTATTGGGAATAAAGCCTTACATAGGTCCACTCGTTGACATTTCTAGTACTGAGAAAATGTCCTTGGTTGGCATTTACAACACAAAACACTATAGAGTTGGTAAATATAAAGAAACCGATAACGAATTGCTGAGACAATCTTGAACCCAGATAGCATTAGAAAGCTGAAAGCCCAATGAACTAACACTTTCACACTTAAACTCTGTGGATAAATCTTGCCTGTGGCTATAAACAGATGGTCAGAGAAAAAGTGCTTTACTATAATTAACTTTTCTGATTTAAATGAAGGAAAAATGTATTTATTAAAGCTGTTTGCTGCTTTATGCAGGTGCAGTGTTCAGTCGGCAAGAAAGTGGGAGGAATGGGGCGTGGTCTGTGTCTCCACCCGAGTCCTTCACTAAGCTTCTCGCTCTCTCTAATACTGCACTCTGTTTCTCCTTTTGTGCCCTGATTGTAACCCAAAATTTATGAACTAGAAAAGAATGTCCAGTTTAATAAGTTGCATTTTTTTTCCTTAAGCACTTTATGCAGAACAATACATGTTCTTCTGGTAGTGTTTGGATAATATGATTTTAACACATGCTAATAAAAGCCAAGAAAAAATCATGGCAACTTCTAAAAAGGAGTCTGTTTTCCAAATGTCTAGAACATTAGGAAACATTAGAAGATACTGTGTACTGGCTTTTGGAACCTATGATTCTTGGTGAGTAAGAGGCTGGGAAGTGACTGTATTTCAGAGCGGGGGCCGGTGCCCTGTGGGAGTTACAGCTACCCTACAGGGGCATCTGCAGCAGGCTGGGAACCCCTCTTCTTGCCTCCTGGAAGCAAGCAGACCCTCTACAGGTGGCCGCTCCCAGCCACCGGGACCTCCCCAGTGCTGTGTCTACTCCTTCCATCCTCTCCTCAGCCACATTTCTACTGCCACCACCCACTGGACTCAGGTCCTGAGCTTGGCGGATGACCAGCCGCGCTCTCTTCTGCAGGGATGCCCAGGTGCTCTTTACTTACTGCACACTACCTTCTTTTCCCCATCTCTAAAACATAGAGAAGCATCTCCTATCTCTTGGGCTCCCTAGAAACAGAAAGCCAAGGACATCTACCCTAGAGCTTGGTGGAGGGAGGGTGGTGAGGTGGTTGGCAGGGGAGGGAATTCCCTTGCCACAGGGCAAGCATGGAAGTGAGACCTGGGAAATGGGGGTCTGACCCCAGATTCTGATGGAGAGCCGATGGGGAGAGGTCCCGACACCTTGCCACCTGGGATAGGGGCTGGTGCTGCCCCAGTCCTGCTCCTTTGCAGATTTCTCCTGCTTCCTGGGCAGAGAGGGGTGTGGGGGTTTCCAGCACGAGGCTAGTTGTGGCCTATGACCTGGCTTCTAGAGAAAAACTGAGGGAACCCCTGCCTCAAGGGCCATGTCTCGGCCTACCTAGTCACCTTTCCTCCTGTCTCTGCAGCCCTTGGCTCCTGGCCTTGGCTCTGCTGAGCAGTCAGCCCTCTTGCTGTGTGGAGGGCCAGAGCCAGTCCTTAGGTAGGAAGGAAGCTCTGTCTTTATTTCACAGGGCAGAGCCTGCCCTAGCGCTCATCCTGCATCCTCTGGTTTGCTTCCATTGTAGGAAGCCAGGCCCAGGTCTCTGCCAAGGAGTTCCATCCTCAGTGTGGGCTGACGTTTTAGCCAGTCTCAGGAGGCTTCTCTCCTCCAACCCCACCCCCTGCCCCCATTCCTTCTGCCTTGAGCCTTCCAGACTCTGAGAAAAGAAATACTCTACCAAGTTCTAGATGGAAAGAGCACATCACCGGCTGTACCACTCTAGTGTCCCTTCCTGCCTTCCCTTCCCAGCCCCGCTGCCCCAGCTATTTCCTGGGAAGGCTTAAAGGTCATCTCAGACAACAACACACATCATCTCCACAGCCTCGGTTCCCCCACCTACTCATCTCCCCCACCTGCTTTTAGAGGCTTTGGTCACACCATTTCTCATCTCTCCAGTGATGGAAGATCCTTGGCTTCCTAGCTTCCGGGGAGACTTGCTACTCATTTCCTGCAGCCTGACTCATCCTTCTGTCCCCAGTGCCAACATAATATTGGCAAAAAGAGCAATGCACCTAAGAAGAGTAGTCTTCTGGGAGCTAACTGTGCATTTAAAGAACTTCAAGTCATAAGCTAAGTCTTCTGGAGAAAACCAGCAAATGAGAAGGAGATCGCTAACATTTGTCTTGGGGAGTAGACAAACACAGCCTTTTCCTCAGCAAAGCGGATGCCTGGGCATAGTGAATTTACAAATAGATCACAGAGCAAACTAGCAGGAGGGAGTGGCTATTCGTGTTAATATTCACGGGGGTAATAATAGTTAATATTCTCCTGAAAACCTCCAGTGACTGTCAAGGGCACACCCATGGAAGGATGGCTAAACCAGGTGATTTAGCGAAAGCTGGAGGCAACTTGGCTCCACTGGGAGCTCTCAGACTTTAAAAATTAGGCTGTAGCCAGAGTCAAACCAAAGAAATGGGGGAAGGGAGCGTCAAGAAAATGAGATGAACACTGGTTCCAAATGTAACTCCCAAGCATTGTTCTCAGATGGGAGGTCAGGCAGCTTTGCAGGACAGCCTCTGTGGCTTGGGCAGGCAGCGTGAAGACTAAAGCTGGTACCTGTCTGCCTCCATGTCGCTATGCCTGGAAATGTTCTAACCAATCTTTTTGTACTGTTTTCAAGTTGGTAGTTATCAGCTTGAACTCTAAAGTTATTTGATCGATAAATAGATTTATTATTGGGGAAACACTGTCCTGTGTAACTCATTATCCCCCGAGATGACACCCTGTCACACCAGGATACAATAACTGATGTCCATTTATTTTATAAAATCCCAGAAGTAGCAAAAAAAAAAAAAAAAAAAAAAAAAGTATATGTTCTATATACTATTTAATAAGGCAGGAAAGTATATTCTGTTTATTGTTCATGAGAGATGGCTAAACCAAATAAGTATTGGTGCGGAAAAGAGGTTCCAATTCTGGAGGTTTCCTTCTGTGCAGCTGATTGGAGTGCACAGACATTCCATCTTGTGGCCTCGTGGCCTCGCCCTGGTCACATGCTCCGGAAAAGCTGCACAGCCGTCTCAGTCCGTGTCCTCAGGGAAGCGAAGCACCTCAGTGGGGCCCACCGCTCCTTCGGCCTCGTGGCCTGTGGGACGACAGATGTTCTGCAGGACTTCTGAAACCTAGCCCTGTCCCAGCCCTCTCTCCCACTCACCAGAAGAAGCAGGAAAAGGGGGTCTAACTACATCACAGAGGGTGAAGTGAGGGGTGAGGGTGGAGGAAACAGCAGAAAGAGGCCCTAATAAGTATGTTAGGGACCAGGAATTAAAAATTAGAATGAAGGGCGCCTGGCTGACTCCGTCGGTGGAGCATGTGACTCTTGATCTTGGGGGTGTGAGTTCGGGCCCCATGTTGGGTATGGACGTTGCTTAAAAATCTTGAAAATAAAAAAATGAGTTATTTGTTGAGCATTTAATATGGGTCAGGCCCCAGGCTAAGAACTTGAATATCCTTTGTCTCCTTTCATCTTCACGACAGCCCTGTGAGGAAGATCGCTATTGTGGAAATACTATTACAGGGCTAATAATGAGTCTGTCATTATCTCCATTTCACAGATGAGGAAACAGAGGTCCAAAAAAGGTAAGTAACTTTCCCGAGGCTATTCATCTGGTAAATAGTGGAGCCAGGATCCAAACTCTGGACAGTCTTGTCTCCAGGGCCCTTGACCCCTGACCCTTAGCAGAGAAAGTGCTGGGTAAGTTGGAAAGCACACGGTGCTCCTGACGACTGAGGAAGCCTGGCCCATTAAACAAATGAGCAGAACATCAGCACCCTGATGAGGCTGCTTCAGAGTCCTGCTCCCAGGAGGCTGTGCACTTATTCCCACAATGTGGTCTGGCTCAGACCCCTGGGTAATTGTCCCCTTTGCTCATCATCACTTGGCCCAGAAGTCAGGCTCATGATCTCCCAACACTGTCCGCAATCGCTCCGATGACTGTTCCCCAGCCAGGCTGCTCTCCTCCTCTCCCAGACTTGCCCCTGAGTTAAACTACTTGTTTCCAATTACCCCCCAAAAGGACGGAGATGTGCCTGGCCCTGGACACCTAAAGGAATGCGCCATGGGCTGTCTCTGAGGGTGGGTCCCTAGAGGAAAGCTGGCCCTAGCAGTGCCACTGTCACCCCATTCCTCCTAGGAGGGGAATGGCTTTGGGTGTGTCAACCTGGGTCTGTCTGATCCACCTAAAGCTGCACTTGGCCATGATCTCTCTACGCCCATCACACCCAGCCTGTCCCTCTGCTGGCAGCTGCAGGGATTAAATGAGGGCTGGTGCTGGCCAGCTCCCATCCCAGACCACCTGTGTTCTTACTCAGCCAGATTCAGATCTTGAGGAGAGAGACCGCGAAGATATCAAACACTTAGGTAAATATATTGGTTAAAAGTCAAACGTTTGTGTACAAGTATGTTGTTACCATTTCAGATCTGCACGCAGTCTTCTCCCAGGAATCCCATCCTCACGTCCTTTGCTTTTCCCAGGATTCGTAGCCCCTGGCCCCTTCACCTCAGGCTCAAACCACAGATACCCAACTCAGCGGCAGGGGCATCCTGAGTGAGGCCTACTTCTAGTTGTGGAGTGAGGTAAGTCACATCCAGTCTGGACCCCTTGGGTTTCTCACCCAGATTTGGAGGTGGAGATGACCCCGCACACTTTTCCCAAAAAGTGGGGGCTGAGGGATGCAAGAGTCACAGCAGGCTCAGGGCCCTTCTGTATAACTATCTACCACTCAGCAACCCTACCAAGGGTCCGGCGTGGGGTGTGTGAAACACACAGGAAGTGAGGAAGTGACATCTGGCCTCTGGCTTTGGAGCATGATTCTAGAAAGCTAGTTAAATTTTCTCAGCGGTTTCCACAAGAAACTGCAAAAGTAACTTTGCAATGAAAATATGACTCCAAAGTAAGAATGGAGCAAAAAAAAAAAAAAAAAAAAGTAATGCGGTATTAAAAAGCGACATCATTACAAAACAGATCAGGACTGCTACTGAGGTTATATAATGGGCCCTTCACCAGACAGGACCTTATTAGATTGAAGACCTGATTGCCACATAATCATCAGCACCCCCAGCTTACTTGCTGCAGATGTAATAAAGACCAAACTGCCTTGATGACTTACCCAGAGAGGCTTCTAGAACTTCGTCTGAAAACTTAAAAGTGGGGAAGAGCAATGCCAGTTCTCTGTTGGCATCATCTCTGTCCTGGCTTCCATGGACTGCGTTAAAGGGCATTTCTGTGCCGTACTGAGCGCGGAGACTGGGAACATTGGCAAAATGCACAAGAAACATTTGTTTCATTTGAGGAGAAATGTTTTGCACTCTGGCAACATGGTCACCAGCTACCAGTTAGCACGCTGCATTTTTGTGGAATGGCTTTCTCTCTTTTGGAAATGCCAAGAACAGCAGCCAGGACAGTAGCTGACATGTATTCCATTGTGATTTCTCTGCACGTTGCCAGGTGCTTCACATACATGATCCCATTTCATTTGTGCCACAGTTCTATGAGGGACACTCTGTCGTGATTCTCAGTTTAAGTATGCGTGAGTCATGGTGTAAGCTCAGGAGCTGCCATTTTGTTGATAGCGCCACCAGGGACTAGCACCCTGCCAAGAGCTTAATGTAGCTGTTCATAGTTAATCTGTCAATAACCCCGAAAGATAATACTACCATTGCTAGGGCTTCCTTTGTGTCAAGCACTGTTTTGAGTACTTGATATACATGCATATACACACATACATATATACACATACATACACTCTCACACACACACACACACACACATATATGTACACACATACACATTCAATCCTCACATCAGTGTCTGAGGCATTGTAGCACCCATGATTGAGATGAAGAAACTGAGGCACAGAGGGATTAATGCATGGCCCAAGGACGTGCTCTTTACAACACTGTGGCCTCCCATCATAGGCATCGTGATCCCATTTTACAGAGGAGACAACTGAGGCTCAGAGAAAGGACTTGACTGAATATGCAGCAACCTAGGATCTGAACCCTGGGCTGTCTTACTCATCCCACATATGAATGTTTATATATGAATGTTCTGGCCCTGACAACTACAAGGTACAACTGCAGTTACTTAGTCTCTTGCTCATTTCTTTCCTGTTGTCTGGGCTTCTCTTAGCTTCAAAGACAAGACCGTGGATTTGGCATTGGCAATGCCAGGCTAAATACAGGGCCAAGGCAGCCTAGTGCAGTGTGCAGAACAGGGTGCTCAGACTCCAGGGAGCCTTAGGACACCCTGGGAGGGGAGGAGGGTAGAGGGGGTTGAGTCTGCAATGCCGACCCCTAGGTCCTGCCCAGAGTCTCTGACTTAGCAGGCTTTGGTAGGGCCCTGCAATCTGTATTTCCTGGATGAGTTCTGCGTGTGGTTCTGGGATCACACTGTGGAAACCTCTGGCTGCAGAGAGAACAGTGAAGACTGGATCAGAGGGAGAGACTATCAGGGCCTCCTCAAATGTGTAACTCTCAGGGTCTCTCCAAATATATATAAAGGGGGAATTCAGGGCTGAATACAGGGCAGGGCTCTTGGCTTCCTTGGGTTCAGGTTTTAAGATGAATGAAAAGACCACAGCTGGTGACGTCACCTGTCAGGCTGCTCCCTCCTTGCCACATCAGGGTCACAGGGACCCATGAGCATTCGCCAGGCAGTGATCACATCCTCAGTGCCCTCAGTCCTGGTGAGTATCAGGAGGTGGCTCGGTCCACTGCACATGTGATGCACCAGCTTCTCAAATGCCTCCTAGCACAAGGAGAGGAAACAGTGACCTGGGTCAGGGGCCCTGGGGCCGACAGTGGGTCAGTGGGCCCATCCCTCCACAGGACAGGAGAGGTTCAGTGAGCAGCCTTGCCACCAGCCAGCATGCGCATGGAGGGCCCAGGGTGGGGTGGTGGTGATGACCAACCACACCCAGAGAACCCAGATGAAGGCAAAGGCAGGAAGATGAGACTTCGAGTTGACTTGTTTTGTTACGTGAGACTAACAAGTTAAGTATGGTCATTTAAAAGACCATGTGTATTGAACTGATGTGGATGCTAGATAGCCAGGGGAGGGATGTTGCTAAGGCATTTTTTGCAATGTCTTGCAACCCTTCCTGATGCTTCAAGTAGCAGGTTTTCCTTTGGGGAGCAGCCCTTGCTCATTTCACTTGGCCTACCCCGGCTGACAACCATGACGCCTCTTCCCCCACCCCCACCATACACACACATCTCACCTGAGAGGGGGGCTATGGCCGACCTAGGTTGGCCAGGCCTCCCTCTCAAGCAGGGGAGTCATAAGCAGAAGAAAGTGTTTGAATCTGAGTTGTCCAACAGCAGCACCTAAAAGTGACTGTCCATGGAACTCCACTCCTAAGGTCTTAGTCCTTCTCCCCAACACCTTCTTATTCAACTCCTTCAACTGTCTTCTTCAGTTCTGGGAGTTATGGAGTAGCCTTCCAGTAAATTATTTATTTTATTACTTAAGTTAGAATGAAAAATATCTTCCTTGCAACCAAAGAACTTTAACCTGATAAAGGCTATAATCATTATTCTGAGAGCAAATTCATATTCTTGTTCTTCATAATACTCTGCTTTCTCCCAAACTAATAACCTGTAAACATAATGTTGGAGAAAGAAAGAAATGAGATTATGTCGGATGTATGAAAGCAGATGAGCTGACCTCCCCAGCTTTGTGTTGATAGAAAAGTCGCATTTCTGCCTCTGTCATGGTTCTCTCTTCATTTGTTAGAATGTCAAAACCGGCTTCCAGGATCTGTAAAAAGACACATATGTGATGAAAGGGTAAATCAAGCCCAAATTCATATCTAAATGTGCTGAGAAGTAAAAGATAATGGGAAAGGTAACATTAAAAGCGGAGACCCTCTGCCTCTTCATATCTGTTCTAAATGGATTTAAAGTGTTTAAATTACTTAAGTGGAATTGTAGTTAAAGCTTCTCAGAAGCCTTCTTTTCCCACCAGCACACGGCTGTACGATGTCCGCCCCTGCTTTTCCACCAGAAGAGAGACATGAGGGTGTCTGTCGGGAAGCTTTGTCTCTCTTACCTTCATAATAATCTCATCAGTCTTTCCGTGGACCACTGCGTCTGGCTTAATGATGGCCAAGGTGCAGGTCTTCCCCCATGGCGCTGCAAAAAGCCAAGGATGGTGCTCTCAGGTGCTGGATTCACAGCAGCCATCTTTGAGGCTCTCAGGGGGCCATCCGCAGGGACCATGCTGCCCCTGCACTCAGCTCCCGGGTCCCCCCGCCCCCCTGGCCTCTTGAATGTGCCTCTGCACACTTGGATTCTAGTAGAGGCACAGGTCTGGCTGCAGACCTCAACCTGGCTACAAGGGACAGGAACGTGGGAGAAGGGGGCTGGGAGGGGGTGGGGAGGGAGGAGGGGAAGAAAGTGGGGAAAAGATCAGAGACCACTGAGGAGCAGAACCCCAGAAACAACTGGAAGAGATGGCTTGGAGTCCGAGACACCTGGAGTCGAGGTCACACAAGCCTGGCCTCCCTTGTGCCTTCCTGTCACCCTGTCCTGATTCTTAACCTCTAAGTGCTGTCTGCTGTCTTCTCCTCTCCCTTCACTGGCCCCTTCACCAATGCTTCCTTTACCTTTGCTGGCGTGTGGGCAGCAATCACTTCCCCAGGCCCTGAGTCCATGACTTTTCAGCGCCAGCAAATTCTACCAAACTGCAACTACCATCTCCTCTATCTCTACAGATTCTCTTGAGAGAAGACCAGATTGGCCAGCTCATTGTTTGGAGCCAAGGTAGCAGCCATAGTTCCATGACCAGTGTCCTAATGGCTGTCTTTTGGTCAATGTCCACAGGTCCAGTCAGCTGTGACAACAAGGGAGGTGGCATGTGATTGTAGCCCCTACTCAGGCCTGCAGAAAGCTGTAGGGGAACCCCCATGTCCAGTCCAGAAGCTCATCCCTACTGCACTCCTGTTTGTATGAACTTGGCCTTGGTGAGCTACCTATACTCTCCACAGACTCTGTATCCCCCAGAACCTATTTTCTGTTATTAACTTTTATATCTGTTGTATTGCAATGAAACATGATAGTATGTGCCATTTGAGGAGAGCTTCCTACTCTGGAAATCACAAGAACATATACACTGCAAAGATGTGAATCATTTTAAGCCACAGATCTATCCATTTTTCTGTATTGTTTCTGATGTCCCATGTACCCTTAGTACTCTAAGGATTCTTACAATGAATCCTTTATACATTGACCCATTAGTGAGATTCCCTAGGGGTGCAGGGTGAGAACAGAAGAGGTCAGATCAGGGCCCAGAGATGTCCAGCTTGAAAGGGGAGCAAATAAGAAAAGGCCAATGAATGGGGAGGCTGTGGAGAGGCCAGAGATGTAGAAGGAAAATGAGAAAAGTCATGACATCTCAGAAACCAAAAGAGAAGACGCTGTGAAATCATCCAAGTCCTCAGAGAGAGGCTGTAGGATATGACTGGACACCGGTCCTGGGATTTGGCACTAGGAACATCACTGGTGCCCTGTGAGCACCAGAGAGAAGCAGGCTCATGGGCCATGTGAAGCGGGTCAGGCAGGAGCCAGAGGTGACGGGTGGCCCAGGGAGTAGGGAGGCTCCAGAAACTCAGGCATGGAGGAGAGGAAGGCTAAGGGCAAGGGCAGGCTTTTCTGGTATTTTCTAGGTGGAGAGACTTGATTTGAGAGGATATAATGAGAGAGGGAAGAGCAGATCATCCAAAAAAAAAAAGGCAACAAATGTTTCCTGCAAAACACTGATTTTTTTCCCCACGTGAAGTTCTTTTGGTTTCCTGAACTGTGCCTCTTTCCTTGTTAGCATCCAACTCAAACAGTCCTCATTCTCCATACACGCATAAACAGCCTTTCTACTTCATGCGATGATAAAAATCTTCCTTCTCTTTCCACCTCGGTTCCTGAACTCAGCGCTGCTTTCCCCCGGAGCCCCTGTTACTGTCAAGAGCTGCCTTCCAGCAACAGCCCTTCTGACTCCTGCTTTCCATTCTGTCAGGTCAAGTTGTTCTCTCATAGTAAAGGTTCGGGAATAACTGTGAGGCCCAGGAGTGTGAAATCCATGAGTTAATACTTGGTGCGAGGTTGTGGGGTGAGAAGGTGTTCCGTACAGCTGATTTTTGGACACTTTAGAAAAAAAAGGTGAAAATACGAAGTGAGCTCTTTAGCTCAAATGAAGACCAAGGCAACACCAGCATCACTGCTTGAAATTCTACCCTCCATTTTAGTAGGTGGAACTTTTCCTGATGCATGGTAATTGCCTTGAAAGTCATGCTGGTTATACTTGAATGATCAGCTGAAGTCTGCGTGGTGCTGAAGATGCCAAGAAAGGGCAAAAGGGAGATCTGACACAGTGTGTTTGAAGTCAGGTGATCGGAAACAAAATGTTTCATGGTTAATCTTCCCAGAGTTCAGATTGCCCAAAACACTGATGACTGATAAGGTGTTTTGTTTTTTTTTTTAAGTTTATCAATTTTAAGAGAGAGGGGGAGAGAGAGAGAAGCCCAAGCAGGCTCCGAGTTGTCAGCACAGAGCCCGATGCAGGGCTAGAACCCACAAACTGTGGGATCATGACCTGAGCTGAAATCAAGAGTCGGACACTTAACCGACTGAGCCACCCAGGCGCCCCTACTCATAAGGTTTTTAAAAACTCAGATTTAAAAATCTGAGTCTGCTTTGCCTTTTCACCTTGCTTATTGGCTCTATACTCACCCATGTCCTCATCGTCACCACTGTCCTTGTCACAGGTGAAGCATCCATCTTCATCAGACAGAGCCTCGTCTCTAATCTAGGACAAATTGGTCACGAACAGAAAGTAGTTAGCTAATTAAAATTACCACAAAGACCTTCAGAAACCTACAGAAGCCAAAAAAGCAAAGGCCCAAAATGCAGAGCCAAAAAAAAAAAGGAGGTCAAGATCATCAACCTTGGAAACTTTACAAGATCCTTTTAAGTGGCCGGATGATGGTGGGGGTGAGGGTGTTCAAAGACAAAGAAATCTATGCTGATCTTAAGGCTTATATTCTGTCCATTTCCACAAGCGCCAAGTAGAAAAGATGAAATCGAGAGTTGGCAAGAAGACAAAGGAAGAATTGACACGCAAGGAAATATTAAGCAATTGGCTGCACCGTGCAAGGAAGTAGTAAAGACAGAGATCATTCTCCCTCCACAGGGAAAATGCGTGATTTTCTCGGGAAAAAATATGATTGATTCTAACCCACTCTATAAAAATAGGGGTTTGCTACTTGGAATTGAATATGAAAACTTGAAAAATGAACACTAAACTACGTTAAGGCTCGTTGGACAGAGCTCAAAGCACCAGGAAATACCTCTATCTAAGGTGGTGTTGATTTTCAAAGGCAGCCACTTATTTGTGAAAAACTTGTAGTCTGTGTTATCGTGGAAATTATCAAAATCACAAGCTATGCTGATCCTGTTTCTCATGTGAATGACAGCTTAATTTCTAAACTAAAGAAACAAATGCTCGGGGGATCACAAGCCTTTCAGGAATGGGAGGTGAAGGCAAGTCACCAGGGGTGAGTCACCCTGAGGCTAACTTCTCCTATCCACTACTTGACTCCATAACTTTATCTTCATTTCTGAACTCATTGTGAGGGTTCTAGAAACCCCTGTTAAGAATTGAAGTGGGGGATGAGAGGGACATAGATAAATGAAGATCAAGTGTTTTGGAAGAAGGGGGCAGCTTTTTTAAAAGAAAGCTTTCAGGGGCACCTGGGTGGCTCATTGGGTTAAGTGTCAGCTGTGCTGTCAGCTCGGAGCCTGGAGCCTGCTTCGGATTCTGTGTCTCCCTCTCTCTCCGCCCCTTCCCCACTCGTGCTCTCTCTCTCTCAAAAATAAGTAAAACATTTAAAACAGTTTTTTAAAGAAGCCTTTAAAACCCATGCCACTGCTTCCCCCTGAGCCCTCAAGGGCCCCCAGAGGGAGGCATTTAATGAAGCTTTCCACTGACAGCTCCAGGAGAATTAGTGGGGGAGGGAACAAAAACACGGAGTTTGCTGCTCTGGGAGTGCTCCTTACCACTTTCCGTTCGCAGCCTTCAGCCAGCACCTTCTTTTCAGCCTCCAGCTGCTCCAGGATGGTTTTCTGCAGTAGCGGGGCATTTGCTCCTCTAACCACCGCCACCAGTGCTCCGCCCTAGAACACGGTACACACGCGCTACTCAGACCACTTGACCTCGTCTGCACAGGTCTTAATCTCTTCCAAGAGACTGTGAGTGTCCAGGAGTTTTGCTTAGGAGCAAGCCCAAGGTTGAGGCCGCCATCCGCTTCTCTGCCCTCTACCCCATGCCCCTCCTTTCAACTTCCTTCAGGGAGGGACACCTGGGTGGCTAAGCGTCCGGCTCAGATCATGATCTCACAGTTCTGTTCGAGGGATCGAGCCCCACATCAGGCTCTGCATAGGGCTCTGCACTGACAGCATGGAGTCTGCTTCAGATTCTCTGTCTCCCTCTCTCTCTGCCCCTCCCCAGCTCATGCTGACTCCCACGCGCTATCTCAAAAATAAACATTAAAAAAAAAAAAAAAAAACTTCAGGAAAATGCCAGGGGAGGGGGAGAGTTGGTTAAGGGAGGAGCAGGGCACACTAGGTCGTGAGTGATGAAATGTGGCCTATACGTGGCTTGTCCACTGGACAAATGTCTACTGAGCACTTGCTATGCCAAGCACCAAGATAGAGGCAACAGATATGAACACTAAACCTGAAAAGTTTAGTTGCCTCAATGACTGGGAAGTCAAGGGGTAGAGAGGTGGTGATATCAAAGAAAAAATTACAATAGAATATGATCATTGCTTTAAGAGGGAAATGTACAGGGGGCGCCTGGGTGGCTCAGTTGGTTAAGTGACCGACTTCGGCTCAGGCCATGATCTCACAGTTTGTGAGTTCGAGCCCCGTGTGGGCTGTGTGCTGACAGCTCAGAGCCTGGAGCCTGCTTCAGATTCTGTGTCTCCCCCTCTCTCTGCCCCTCCCCTGCTCACGCTCTGTGTCTGTCTCTCAATAATAAACGTTAAAAAAAAAATTTTTTTTTAAAGGGAAATGTACAGGATGCTTGGCATTCAGGGCAAGAAGGGATTCCCAGCTCCACCTGGGGTGGTCAGAGGAGACTTCACAGTGGAGGTGCCATTTGGGGTGACATAAGTTCCCTGTTTTGACCTTTTTGGCAGTCTCTGCATATTACAGAAGCTCGCAGAAAGTGGGCCTCCCCCATTTCCACCCTGCCCCTCAGTGGCCCTCAAGAGGGTGAGAGGTTGGAGCCTGCTGCCTTGGCACCTGTTCCCACAGTCCGATATGATTTATGATTTACACCTTAATCACTATAGGCTCAAGCAAACACCTGTGACAGATCCCATTTCTGCACCTGTGCTCCACTGTCACTTTGGCTCCTTCCCACTTCTCCCGCCATCCCCACCCATGTTTCAGCACATAACTGTAGTCTTCCATCAAAAATCAACACTCATCGGGGGCGCCTGGGTGGCTCAGTCGGTTAAGCTTCCGACTCTTGGTCTCAGCTCAGGTCATGATCTCACTGTTACGTGAGTTCGAGCACCACATCAAGCTCTGTGCTGGCAGTGCAGAGCTTGCTTGGGATTCTCTCTCCCTCTCCCTCTCCCTCTCTCTCTGCCCCTCCCCTGCTTGCACTATCTCTGTCTCTCAAAATAAATAAATTTAAAATCAGTGCTCAAATAATGTTTACCATGAGCTTCCAATTTGGAATGCTTACAGTGCTGAGCACAGTAGCCCAAAGGTCTCCAAGCTAAACAACCCTGGCCTGGCTGTCAGGAGATGGGAGTGGGTCGGCCTCAGTTCCCCCAACTGTACAGGGCAGGGGCGGGAGTCAGGAGTAGCCTACCAGTCAGCTGCCTTCAGGGCCTCAGCTAGGAAGCCAGGTGTGAGGTGGTGGGCCCTGAGGGGCGTGGGGCCAGGGCACGGATGTCACACCCAAAAACATCCAAATTATTTTTGAAAACACTGAACTACTTGGCTTTCCACAATAGTCCCTTTCATTTCCGAATTTCTGTAAACATATCTTCACATCTTACGGTTACATAAAAGTGAATGCGGAGGTTGTCTACCCCATTAAAGGAGTACGTTTGCTGAAAGCTCCTCTCTTATAGAGCAGAGAATAGAAATCTTGAAACCCCGTGCTCTGATTGTGAAGCATCAGTCAAGAGTGTCCATGAGCCAGGAGCATACACATTTGAGTGACTCCCGTTCTTTCCCACGTACAGCCAGTCAGGAAGGCTGCTGAGCCCAGAGTGACCATCAGGAGCTGTGTCTTCCCAGCCCCCTCCACCAACGAGCAAGGCCACCCTCCTAGGCAGGGACCTGCATTACCATGACTTAAGTACATCTATCCTCACCCCAAATAACAAATGCTCACTTGTCTGGATCAGTGAAGCCACTTGGTGACTTTCAGTGAGAAGCCTCTCTCTGAACCCTAATGATCTGCACAAGTTCTGGTTCTGGTTCTGAAAATGTACTTACTGCATAAAACAGAAAGGTCGGCTCACATCTCCCTCGGTATTTTTCAAGGGCATCAAGACAGTCTGCTTCTGCCTAAAGAAAACAAGCTGTCAGGAGGGCTCTGGGGTGCCAGGGACGCAGGGGCACGATGGTGGGAGAACCACACAGGACAACAGACACACAGGCACACACCCCCTATATCCCCATAAACACACACACACACACACACACACACACACACACACAGGCCATGTATATATACACACATATCCCCCCCACACACACCACCCCACACGTAAACACTCATATACACACACCCTTCCCTCCACTCACATACACACTGTGACTGCCCCTACCAGGTGAGGCCCTGGCTTGCTCTCATGCCTTTCCTTCTAAGGTCTTTTCATCAGAATAACTTTGCTGTCAACATATTGGTAAAACTTGTTGACGGTGTGCTTTTTTGAAGAATAAGACAAGGAGGAAGCAAGGGTTTCTCCTGCTCCCCAGCCAGCTGCTGCTCCAAACCAGGGGGCTCCACTGTCTGACATCCTACTACTGCCAGCAATGAAAGTCCCCAGACTTTGCCTTCAGTGTCTGATAAACCCTGTGCAGGGGCCTAACACTTCCCCATGCAGGCATCTCCCTCCCACACTCTCTCCAGAAATGTCAGGTCAGTGTACGTATATTTTCTCCTGTGGTCTGCCTATGCACCTCTAATCCATGTGGCATATCGATCGTCTCTTGCACACTTTTCTGGAACTTATTCCCATTTCCATACGTTCATCCAAGCGAATATTTGCTAGAAGTTCCCCATGATGGAGCAGAGCACAGAGATCTTGAAATGCCGTGCTCTGGGAATAAGACTTCAGAGTCTACAGCGTTGATGAGCCAGAAGGAACACACGTGTTGAGTGACACGGACCCCTTCCCTGTGCACAGGGTCAAGAGATGCCCAACCCCAGAGTGATTGTCAGAAAGGCGGGGGTGGGGGTAGGAATCTTCATCTCTAGAGAAACTGTAAGCATCTATGACCGATGACCAAAAAATTCATAACCGATGTCTTTTCAATGATCTGGAAAAAGCAGCTCCTGATTCCTGTTCCTGCTTTTAAGTGTTTAATTATTTTACAGTGTTGTATGACGCTCTGCTGGGGGAGGATCTTACTAAGGCAAAATGCAGAAGGTCCAGGCCAACCTCGATCCTCATCTTCTGGAAGAGGCTCACCATGGGTTTGCAGGGGCCACACCACCCTTGATAGACGTCAACAACTACATGGAACCAAGAAGCAGGAACGTTCAGTGGGCACCAGCACTCACCACGTCAGGCAAAATTTATACCTGCAAATTCCAACTCCTCTCCAGTGGACATCTGTTTGCAGGGTTCTTTAATGGTCAAGGGATTCATTATCCTGTTAGAGTAGAAGCAAGCATGGGGATGGACAAACTGCCCCTCATTCTTATGAACTCAGTGTTTTGAATTCTAAACATGATGGAATAAGTGTGGTAGAAAACAGTTTTCTTAACGTGGATCCTTTACCTGAAGTAATTTTCAGGCTTCTTTCAAGGTCAATCAGGCCTTCCATAAATATTTGAAGTGTACTAACACTGTATTTTTTTAAAGTTTATTCATTCATTTTGGAGAGACAGAGAGAGAGTGGGGGAGGGACAGAGAGAGAATCCCAAGCAGACTCTGCACTCTCAGCACGGAGCCTGACATGGGGCTTGAACCCGTGAACCACAAGATCACGGTCTGAGCCAAAATCAAGAGTCGGACCCTCAACCGCCTGAGCCTCCCAGGCACCCCAAACTATTTATTCTAAAAGAAAGAGGTCACTGTAAGTGGCCTGTCAGCATACAAACTACTCTTAGCTGCTTTGATAATAAACACAGTTGAGACATTTTCCCCTGATGGATTAAAAGCCACTTGTTTTGGGTAAAGGAGAGTTTTATTTACTTTATAAAATCAACAGTGTTCTAGAAAGTGTACCTGATAGATACCTAAAGGAAACTTGCATACTTTTTCCGTCGTTTGTCCCACCCAGTCTCTGGAGTGTGCCAGGACTGGGTGTGAGGGAACCCTCTTGCCTGACTGCACTAGGCCACAGGGCCTGTAAGGAAAGCTAAGCAAGCTAAGCCAACACATGTGCACCAGATACATGCGAGACATGCCCAGCCCGATCATGACACAAAAAGTGCTAGCTTGTGTGAAGTTCAAAGAGATGAAGTAACTAGCCCAAGGTTTAAAAAAGTAATAATTAAATCTTCAAGCAGTAGAACCTAGTTTTTTCTTCCCTCCAAAATGTTTATTTATTTTGAGAGAGAGCGAGAGACAGAGGACAAGCAGGGAAGGGGCAGAGAGAGAGAGGGAGACAGAGAATCCCAAACAGGCTCTGTGCTGCCAGTGCAGGAGTAGAACCTAGTTTTGAACCCAGGTTTGTCTGATGCCATAGTACATGCTCTTTCAACTACTCCAGGAAATAAACAAGATGCATGAATTCAGGAGCGTCGGTTAGTTTCAGCCAAGCAGCATTGTTTTGCAGGGGAAAAGTTGGGTGTGGGAGGGATGAGGAAGCCAGGTTCAGAGGGGGATCTGGGGGTGGGAGGAAAGGAAGGGAGGAATCCATGAGACTTGGAAAAGGAAGGGAAAGATGGATGGTGAAAGTCACCTGGGCATGGAAAGGACTCCACCTTGGAGCCTGGCAGAGGAAAAGAACTGGGTGGTGGCAGGGAGAGATCATTTGGGGGAGGGAGAAAAGTGCACTAGATTCTAGACATGCTGGGTTTCCAGTATGAACCAGAGAATCTAAGACCAGTGGTCCCAAAGGCAACCAGACACCAGCAGGGGCAGGAGACAGATTTGGGCCTCCTGGGCATCCAGGTGGAGGATAAGCTCTGGGTTTCTCTGAGGACAACAGCAAACAGGATTTGTACCCATGGTTCAGCTTCCCGGCTCCTCTGGCACTCCCTGGCTCTCTGGGCAGTGGTGGCGACAAAGGCACGCTTCACAAGGTTATGAGGGAGAGCAGGACTGGAGAGGAAGCATAGCAACAGTTTGAGAGACAGGAAGGAAAACAGGGAAGACATCTGGAAGGAAAGAAATGGCAGAGAAAATGAAAAGGGGTGTGTGTGTGTGTAAATCTGAATAGACTTGCATGTTTGAAGGCAGATGAAAATGATCCAGCAGAAGGCGGGACTTCCAAGACAGGGGTTGATTTTGGAAACAAATTTCTGACGGCTCTAGAAAGAAGGAAGAGCCTGATAAGAAGGGAAGGACGAGCCCCTGCTGCCTCCAGTCAGCACAATTCCCTGGCACCGCTCAGAGCAGGGCTTGACAGAGTCCACACCCAGCAGATGTCAGCTCTGATCACGTAGGGTGCCTGAAACATGGTAACTTCTTAAAGAATGATGAGAGGTAATGCTTGTTTTGCCCTAGAGCCATGTTCTGGTTGTACAGACGAGACTCGCACACAAAATAGTTGAGACCTGGCACCACCGAAAAAGCTGTGTAATCCCTCAAGTAGTGGAGTGTGGCAAGACTCACACATACACTGCTGGATCGATGCAACCAGCAGAGATTTAGCACCCACTCTGCACCAGGCCTGGGCAAGTTGGCTACAGACGGAGATGAAAAAGACGATGCCCTCATGTTTAGAGATTAGGGGGAAAGCCATGCGTGCTCCTCCAGACAGGGGCCACACCAAGCTGGATGTGTGCGGGAGGGTAGAGACTGAGACAGAGTCCCACCCTGGAGCCCAGGTGACTCCCAGGGGGAAGTGACCATGCAGAGGTTCTGGAAAAATTGCATGCAAGGCAGCTGCTTTGGAGCTGGGCCTGGGAATGAGGGTGATGTCTCCAGATTGTGATGGGGCCATGGCATTCCAGGGAGTAGGAACAACATGGATACAAGTAAAGAAGTGGGGAGACTTGTGGCATGTTCAAGAAACAGGTGGGAGCTCAGGGCATATCTCAGGGAACAGTAGGTGAAGGGACTGGAAAGAAAAATTGAGTCATGGGAGGGGGTGGGGGAGGGGCCTTGAATGCTGAAGTCACTTGGGGCAGGTGGTGCTGGGGACAGATGAGAGCAGAGACAAGCCGGCTGAGCGGTGTATTTATAGGGAGAAGTGAGTGGATACACAGAGAGACAGGGAGCCCAGAGGTATGCATGGTAAATGAGGAAGAGAAAGGAATAGTAGGGGCAGTTGTGGTAGGCAGCCTCTCAGATGTCACCAGGGATTCCTGCCTCCTGGGGTTTATGCCTTTGTGTAACCCCCTGCCCTTGAGTGCAGGCTGGACCTAGTGACTGGCTTCTAACAAACGGAGCAGGGCAAAGCAATGGGATGTCACTTTTGAGACTCAGTTACAAAAAGGCTATGACTTTCATAGGTCTTTCCCTCCTCTTCTCTCCCTCTTCCCCTAGGGAAGAAAGTTACTGTGTTGCAAGTAGCCTGATAGATAAACTGATAGTGAGAACTTGATGTCTCTGGCCAATAGCCAGCAGGATCCTGAGTCCTGCCAATAGCCACATGAATGAAGTTGGAAATGACTTTTAAAGATCTGCCAAAGCCACATGACGGAGCTTGGAAGCAAACTAGACTGTAGTTGGGCTTGACATTCTCTGTCTCGCTCTTTCACTGCAGCCTGGTGGGAGAGCCCAAACCAGAGGCTAAGCAACACCTGGATTCCAAATCCACAGAAACTGTGGGATAATAAATGTTCGTTGTTTTAAGCTACTAGGCTTTGGGGTAAATTGTTGCACAGCAATAAATAACATACAGGACGACAGGGACGAGGAGGCCCAGGGATGGTGGCTCTGCTGTTTCCTAATGACTGTGCAGTCCCTGGTTCCCATTCCTTGGGAGGTCTGGCTCTCCTACCAGCCCCTGAGTTCCAAGAGATTCTCACATTCCTAACCATACATTCCCCTTTGTGCCTCATGTAATTGGAAGAGGTTTTCAGGGGCACCTGGGTGACTCAGCTGGTTAGAGCATCCAACTCTTGATTTGGGCTCAGGTTATGATCATGGTTCGTGAGTCTGAGCTCTGTTTCAGTCTCTGTACTGATGCAAAGCCTGCTTAGGATTCTGTCTCCCTCCCTGCCCCTCCTTCACTTGCTCTCTAACTCTCTCTCAAAACAAACAAACAAACAAACATTTTTTTTTTTAAAAAGGTTTTCATTCCTTAACACTAAACAGCACTTGGGTCTGACAGTCAGCTTTAAAACAAGGGAACCCTGTTTTCCGACAGTACTGACTGCTTTCCTGAACTGACAGATGATCAAGCCAGATATATTTACACACAAAGAAGTCACCTCGTCCTTTATCTATGAAACTCAAGATTATAGGAAATGGCATTCATTGCAGCCTTTCTTTTCATGGTTCAATATGCTGTTTAGCAATTTTGAAAAGGATGGATCTCAAAAATTATCTTAAATTACCAGTTAGTCCTTTGGAACTGAGCATTTCCTCCCAAAGCTCCTGGGTGCTGATGTTAACCTACCATCAAAGAGAACAAAGGCTGTATTAGTGAGGGCATAGATGGGGAAATGATTTGATGTATTTACTCCAGATACCTACCTACTTCTCTCTCTCCCTCTGTCCCTCCCTTTCTCCCCAAAATAGGTACAAATACACAGCTCAAGCTGTCTTCTTTCCCCAAGCTGCCTTTCTCCTTTTCTCTCTTCCTGTCTCCATCTCTAGGAATCACCACTAACCTAAGAAAATCTCAATTTATATATATATATATATATATATATATATATATAGAGAGAGAGAGAGAGAGAGAGAGAGAGAGAGAGAGACAGAGAGAGAGAGAGAGAGAGAGAACACACAAGCACACACGCACGTGCATCTGTGAGCAGGAGAGGGGCAGAGAGAGGGGGGAGACAGAGAATCCCACGAAGGCTCTGAGCTGTCAGCATGGAGCCCAGCTCAGGGCTTGATCCCAGGAACCATGAGATCATGACCTGAGCCAAAACCAAGAGTCAGGCGCTTAATGGTCTGAGCCATCCAGGTGCCCCTCAGTCAATTTTTTTTTTTTTTTTGTAAATAAATTTTTAAATGTTTATTATTTATTTATCTTCATCTATTTTTTTAACTTTATTTTTTATTTTTTAGAAATTTACTTCCAAATTAGTTAGCATATAGTGCAACAATGATTTCAGGAGTAGATTCCTTAGTGCCCCTTACCTATTTAGCCCATCCCCCCTCCCACAACCCCTCCAGTAACCCTCTGTTTGTTCTCCATATTTATGAGTCTCTTCTGTTTTGTCCCCCTCCCTGTTTTTATATTATTTTTGTTTCCCTTCCCCCTCAGTCAACTTTTAAAAATAACTTTTTCTTGTTGCTTGTCCAAAAAACAACATATAGAATTGTTTTGTGTCCATAAAATGTCCATAAATAGTTGCCATACTGTAGATATCTTTTTGCAACTTTTGTGCTCACTCAAATCAAGTTTTAACATTTATGTAAATTTATACACAGAGAGGGATTCATTCATTTTTTTCTCTTTCTTTTTATGTGCTCTTGAGCTATAATTCATGTACAGTGAAATGCGCAGAACTAAAGAGTTACAGTTCACTGGGTTCAGGCAAATGCACTCACCCAGGTCACCACACCCCTATCACAATCCAGAACTTTCCCATCACCCCCAAAAGTTCCTCTGTCTCCTCCCAGTCACCCGTGCTCCCCACCCCAGGTGAACCCTGATCTGCTTTCTGTCACAGTACATTTGTCTCTTCTAAAGCCTCCTATAAATGGAATAATGCAGCATGTATGGTTTTGTGCTGGTTCCTCTCACTCAGTGTATTTGGGGTGCATCTGTGTAGTTGCGTGCCAGTAGTCTGTTCATTTTTATTCTTGAGCATATTGCATCGTATGACTGTATTGTAATTTGCTTGAAGGACATTTGGGCTACGTCTAGTTTGGGGCCATTATAAACAAAGACTTATAAACACTCTTGTTACATCTTTTTGGGCTCATGTTCTCCTCTGTGCTCAGTAAGTAGATGCTCAAGGAGTGGCGTGGCTGGGACATAGGGCAAATATATGTTCAGTTTAGTAAGAAACTGCCCGCGCTTTTCCCAAAGTGGTTGTACCCATTTTAAACTTTCATCAGCAACGTGTAAGAGTCCTGGTTGCTCCACATTCTCACCAAAATGTAGTGACGTCATTCTTTTAAATTTTAGCCACACTCATGGTAATGTAGCAGTATCTCATGGTGGCTGTAGTTTCATTTCTCTGATGACTGATGGTGTTAAGCACTGTAAATTACTAAATAATGCTTATTAAAAAATAAGCATTTATTAAAATAAGCACTATTTAGTGTGCTTATCATTTATGTATCTTGAGAAATGCCCACTGGTCTGTCCATTTTCTTATTGGACCGTTGGCCTTTGTATTATTTGATTGTAGAGTGTATCTATATCACAAAGATGCTCTTACATTCCAGAAGCTTTATAATTTAAGCTTTCACATTTAAGTCTGTGAGCTACCTGAAATTAATTTTTGTCTGGATTGTGAGGGAAGGATTGACGTTAATTTTATTTCCACGTAGAGGTACATTTGTTTCTGCAAAACTTTTATTTTTCTCATTAAATTGCTTTGGCATCTTTGTTGAAAAACAGTTGACTACATAAGCATGGGTTTATTTTGGACTTTATTCTGTTTCATTGACCTATTTTCTATTCTTTTGCCAACACCACCCTATTCTGATTACCGTAACTTTGTAAAAAGTCTTGGAATCAGGCAGTGTGGGGCTTCCATATTTGCTCTTCTTTCTCAAGATTGTTTGGTTATTCTTGATCCTTCACTTTCCTGTATATATTTTAGAAATGCCCATTTCTACAAAAACTCCTGCAGATACTTTATATGGGATTGCACTGAATCAATTTGGAAAAAATTAGATCTTAGCAACAACATTGAGTCTTCCAGTCCACGAACATCATGTTTCTCATCACTTATTAAATCCTCCTTAATTTCTTAGGCAATGTTTTGTGCTATTTGGGTGTATGTGTTTTGCACATCTTTTGCTAAATATATCCAAACATCAACATCAGAAATAATTAGCATTTGAATTTGTTGCCATTTCTTCACATTTTTCTCTTATCTATAAAGTATTCTAGTTTCCATCATAAATGAAATTCAAGGAGAAATACATATTATGTTATACATAGTACATTATTAATAGTGTACATTTTTATATAATGTCTTTATTTGGAAACAATTTCAAACTTATAGAAGATTTGCAAGGGCAGTATGAAGAACTTCTTGAGGGGCGTCTGGGTGGCTCAGTCAGTTAAGCCTCCAACTTTGGCTCAGGTCACAATCTCACGGTTCATGAGTTTGAGTCCTGTGTCAGACTCTGTGCTGACAGCTCGGAGCCTGGAGTCTGCCTCGAGTTCTGTGTCTCCCTCTCTCTCTGCCCTTCCCCTGTTCGTGCTCTTTCTCTCTCTCTCTCAAAAATAAACAAACATTAAAATTTTTCAAAAGAACTTATTGAATTATTTAAATTATTAAATAACTTGAATTATTTTGAAATTACTTAAATTTAAATTACCAATCTGATATATCAAGATCCCTCAATACGTTACCCTATATAACCACAATACAACCATCAAAATCAGGAAATGAACACTGATATAGATTATTAATATAAAATCTTCAGATTCCATTCAGGTTTTACCAATCATCCCAATAATGTCCTGAATGGCAAAGGATCTCATTGGAATCATCTGCTGGATTAGTCTCTTTCAGTCAGGAAGAGTTCTTCAGTCTTTCCTTGATTTTCATGACCTTGACGCTTGTGATGACTATGAGGGAATAATTTTGTAGAACGTCCCTCAGTTCAGGCATGTTTGATGTTCCCTGATTAGATCCAGGCTGTGCAGCTCTGGGTTGGTTGGAATTGGTTAGATGGGCTGGAGCATCAGAAAAGCAGAAGAGTATTCTCTCATGGCATCCTATCAGGTGACACACAATTTCGATCTGCCCCCTTCTTGTTGATATTCACTTTAATCACTTAAGGTGGTCTGTGAGTCTTCTGCACTGTGAAATTATTCTCTTTCCCTTTGTAATTAGTAAGTTTTGGTAGGGCTAATTTAAAACTATAAAAATTAAAAGACCATGACAATTACCACTCATTCTTAATATAGGTATGCTCAGGTCTTTGTCCCGTTAAAAGAGCTGGAAACATGTAATATCTGCAAACCTTTTACTAAAGATCCATCTTTCTTTTCTTCTTCTTTCTTCTTCCTTCCTTCCTTCCTTCCTTCCTTCCTCTCTTCTTCTTCTTCTTCTTCTTCTTCTTCTTCTTCTTCTTCTTCTTCTTCAGAGAGGGAGAGAGAGCAGGTAAGGGGCAGAGGGAGAGAGAGACTCTTAAGCAGGCTCCATGCTCAGCACAGAGCCCGATGAGGGGCTCGATTCCACGACCCTGGGATCATGACCTGAGCTGAAATTAAGAGTTGGACATTTCACTGACTGAGCCACCCAGGCACTCCTAAAGATCCATCTTTAAAGAAATCATATTTCCATGCTTTTTGTTCCTATGAAAAACAAAAAAGAAAGAAAAAAACAGAAGAGTTTCTTGATGCCTTAAATGACCTAAGAGAACTGGACTAACTCATCCTGGGCTCCCAAATGTAGTCCTGAAAAGGTGACTGAGGGTTCAGAAGAGTCCCCACCCCCACCCTCTCTCATAACAGTCGCTTCCAGAGGCTCAACTGTCAGTCACTAGCAACTCTCTGTGGTGCGCCCCTGGCATGTAATGAGCCACACCAGCACAGGAGCCAGGACTCTGAACAGTTAGAGAATCTCGTTCCCAGGAATGGGGCAGGAGCAGAACAGTATGGGAAATGTCTGGACTTGACTAAGCCCTATATTTGGTAGGGGATGTATAGGGAACATGTGGCACATTCTGGCCAAACTGCCTCTTGATGTCCTGCGATTTCTGTCTCAGTGACAGAAGGAGCCCTACATAGTCTTACCCAGAGAGAGGACAGGGTTCCTGGGCTGGCGAACCCTAGGGCACTGCTTTCAAGGAGCTTGCCTGGTGGAGGCAATGCTTATACAGATATCCCCATGCACTCCCAATCACCCTCCTCCTCAGCAAATGGGAGCCCTTACTTGGAGTACCACATTGAATTCAGAGCTCTAGGAAATAACATTTTTTTTGAAGTCACCAAAAAATAGTATTAGCGCCAAAGGGGACATAGGGCATAAACAGATGAAAAGACAATCATATAGGGCAAAAATCTTAGAGCCACCATAGGCAGCAATCAATCCAATCAGTTGTCACAACAATTCTGCAGGCTATCTATTATCCTGTTTACAGAAAGGATATGGAGTGTCAGAGAGGCTGAGGAAATCGTTCACAAAGCAAGAAGTGGTAGGACTAGGTGCTTAGAATTTATTTACAGACAGAATGTCCACATGTGAAAAGTTTCATAACTCTGGAGTATTACAGCATCAATGCTGGAAAGGCCCTTAGGGATAGTGTACTGGACAGCCTTGTTCTACAGATGAGCAAACTATAGCAAGAGAGGCTATTTAATCTATCTCCAGTGTCAGTTGCCTATGAGAAGAGTCAAGAACTATCAGGTCTTCAGACTTTCATTCCAAAGCTCTTCCCACCCTCTCCTCGTACACGCTATCCTTACACTGACATTGATTTCTCCCTTTTTAAATTACTAGGCTTTTGAAACACATGCTCATGCCACGAAGGACAATGAAAGGGAAATCAGGTGTCTCAAGGTCACTGCTACTTTGCAGGAAGTGCCTGTAGCCTGAGCATGTATCCAGATGAGCTGAACTAAGAGACACTGTAAGTTTGCTTTAAAATGTGCACATATTACAGATCATCCACATGATCTGCTTATGACAAAGCACTTTGTTTTTTAATTAGAGAGAGCGAGAGAGTGCAAGTGTGGCAAGGGCAGAGAAAGAGAGAGAGAGAGAGAGAGAGAGAGAGAGAGAGAGAGAGAGAGAGGATCTTAAGCAGGCTCCACTCTCAGTCCGGAGCCTGATGTGGGGGCTGGATCCCACGACCCTGGGATGATGACCTGGGCCAAACTCAGGAGTTGAACGATTGAAATACTGAGCTACTCAGGTGTCCCACACTCCTTCTTGCTTAGGACCAGGAAAAAAAAAAAAAGCAGATGCTGGCTTACAGATTCATTCATTCCAGGTGCAAATGAAGTAAAGTGCTCTGTACAACGAATGTGTAGCACATAAAATATCAAAACATATTTCTTGAATAAGCAAATGATAGTAAAAAGCAGTGGTGAGAACTGGGTCTCCAGAGAGCATGTAGTTACAGAAGCATGCCCAAACTCAAAAGAACTCTACATCATATTCTCACGGCAAGCTGCATTTATATTTCAACAAAAATATGTCAGCATCGAATTGCATTTGTTCGCATTTTCTTGCCTTTTTAGTTTTATTTTAATTCTTGTTTGGGTTATGTTTGCATAAGCACTATAAACATAAAAAGCTTATACCCAATGTTATGTTTACTTATATTTTAAGGGCACAAAAAGTTGTCTTTTTTTTGTGGAGATTTTTTTTTTCCTTTAAGATGGAAGGATACAATATTCAAGTTTGAGAACACTGTCTATCACTGCTGGCAAATAACATCATTTTTAATTTCTTCTCACTCCACACCATCCTCCTCGATCCCTAACCCCCACCAGACGCTGGAAGCAAGCTCCCCTTGAGGCTTACCTGCAGGGCAATTTCCTTCTTCTTGCTGCCCATGGCTCTGCAAGGAAGACAGAAGCCCTGTTACTAAGGGCTCCAGGTGTTTCCAACAGCAGCCTGGAGACAAACCGCTGCGAAGACCCACAAACCCAGAGGTAATTATAAGTGGCAGCAAAGAAATGCCCTGATGCAAAAGGAACACCCCACGGGGAAAACGGAGCCCGCAGCCCGCAGGGTCGTGGCTCTCCGGACGGTTTTCTGCCAAGACCCCTCCCCGCATGGAGTCGGGGAGCCTGCGACGCAGCCCTTCAGGCATCAGAGCTCCTGGCGAAGAATTCAGGCAGGAAAAGGCCACGGAACCCTGTTATCCTTACTGCTGCCGTGTATTCCCGGGAAACTGAGACACCGCGACGATCTCTCGACAGGTACACTGTCCTCGACGTGCTGCAAGCGAGTTTCCAATCTAGTCTGCGGCGATCCAGCCACAGTCGTCAGGGCAACAAAGCGTAAACGTCCAGGTAGTAAACTGGCGTATACGTAAGCCACGCCCACTGTGGGCCCCGCTGAGAGGCGGGAGGCAGCCCCGCCCCCTTGCTGTCAGAATTGTTCTGTAGGGACACTCCCATCGGCTGAAACGTTTGTCAGTGTCTGGGGATTGGGATCCGCCCACCAGAGACCCTGGGCACTCCTGTACTTTACGGTTGAGTCCCCAAGCCCTGCATCCCTCCTGCCCAACCAGAGCTGGTGTGCAGCTTTTCTCTTCGTACGTAATGCATGCCAGGCAGGGGTGGCTCCAGGTTTTGAGGAATCTGAAGGGATTCCCTTTAACAAAGAATACAAAATTACAAACGCAAAATCATGCATGAAAGTCAAGTGGAACAAATGGAAAACAGTTACAAACAAGGTGTGAGTAGTCTACACCAATTAAAAGACAGAAATTGTCAATGGATAAAACAGCAAGGCCCAGGGGCGCCTGGGTGGCTCGGTCAGTGCAGCTTCTGACTCCAGACTTCCACTCAGGTCACAGTCTCAGGATTGGTGAGTTGGTGAGTCCGTCACCTTGCGGGGCTCTGTGCTGAGGGTGGGGAGCCTGCTTGGGACTCTCTCCTCCCCTCCCCTGCTCGCTCGCTCTCTCTCTCTCTCTCTCTCTCTGTCTCTCAAAAATAAACAAACTTAAAAAAAAGAAAAAAGCAATACCCAAGTGTGTGTTGTCTATAAGAAATTCACTTTAAATATAAAGTCACAGATAAGTCAAAAATAAAGGAGTGGAGAAAGCTGTGCCATCTTAACACTGATCAAAAGAAAGCAAATTTCAAGCAAAGCAGACTTCAGAACAAGGAAGTTTATCAGGAATAAAGAGAGGACAAAACATAATGTTAAAGGTGTCACTTCCCTAGGAAGGCATAATAATATTTAATGTGTATGTACCTAACAGTAGATCATCAAAGTATATGAAACAAAAATGTATACAACTGTATAGAAAAAAATGGACGAACTCACCATCATAACCAATGACTTCAACACCATTTTTTAGTAATAACTAACTCCAGCAGGCAAATCCAGCAAGGATATAGTTAAACTGAACAACAACGTCAATCAACTTAATCTGACATTTATACAATACTTCATCCAACAACAGCAGAATACAGGGTCTCCTCAAGTTCACATGGAATATTCACCAAGATGGACCCCTTTCCAGGTCATAAAACATACCTTAACAAATTTAAGAGAATAGAATTCATACAGAGTCTATTCTTAGACCACAGTGGAATTAAACTAGAAATCAATACCAGCTGATGAAAGAAATCAAAAGGATTTAAGTAAATTGAGAGCTGCTCCATGTCTGTGGATAGAAAAAAATCAATATTCTTAAGATCTCAATTACTCCCAATGTGATGTGTAGATTAAGCACAATTCCAATGAAAATCCTAGCAAGCTATTTTGTGGATATCAGCCAGTTTATTCTAGAGTTTACATAAAAAGGTAAGGAGGGGTACCTGGGTGGCTCAGTTGGTTAAGTGTCCTACTCTTGATTTCAGCTCAGGTCATGATCTCAGTTTGTGGCTTCAAGCCTCACAAGGGGCTCCATACTGACAGTACAGAACCTGCTTAGGATTCTCTAACCCCCTCTCTCTCTCTGCCCCTCCCCGACTCACATGTGTGCTCTCTCTCCCTCTCTCTCTCAAAAAATAAATAAACATTAAAAAAGGTAAAGAGACCCAGAATAGCCAACACATAATACTGAAGAGTAACAAAGTTGGAGAACTGATGTTACTGAACTTCAAGACTTACTATAAAGCTGCAATAAGCAAGACAGCATGGTATTAGTGAGAGAATAGATACATAGATCAATGGAACACAATAGAGTCCAGAAACAGATCTATATAAATGTGGTCAACTGATCTTTGACAAAGGGGCAAAGGAAAGTCAATGGAGAAAGGATAATCTTTTCAAAAAAATGGTGCTGGAATAATTGGATCTGGACACAGATCTTACATTTTTCACAAAATTAACTCAAAAAGAATCATAGACAAATGTAAAATATAAAACTATAAAACTTCTGGAAGAAAACATAGGAAAAAATCTAGGTGATCTTGGATTTGAATTTTTAGACATGACACCAAAGGCATGAAAGAAAATATTTATAAGTTAGTCTTCATTAAAATTAACAACTTCTCATCAACTATACTCAAATTTAAAAAAATCTTTTAATGTGTATTTATTTATTTTGAGGGAGAGAGAGAGAGAGAGCACACAAGTGGGGGAGGGAGAGAAAGAGAGAGAGAGAGAAAGAGAGAGAGAGAATCCAAGCAGGCTCTGGGCTGTCAGCGCCGAGCCCAATGTGGGGCTCAAACCCACAAAATCGTGAGATCATGACCTGAGCCAAAATCAAGAGTCAGATGCTCAACCGACTGAGCCACCCAGACACCTCTAAATTTTTTTTAAATAAAAAAATTTAAACATGTGCTCTGCAAAAGACTGTTAAGAGAATTAAATAGAAATGCCGGAAACTGGGAAAAAATATTTGCAAAACATATCTGATAAAGGACTGTTATCCAAAACACACAAAGCTCAATAACAAGAAAACGATCAACCCAATTAAAAAATGGGCAAAACATGTGAACAGATACCTCACCAAATAAGATATACAGATGAAAAGTAAACAAATGAAAACAAAATACTCATCCACATTTGTCACTAGGGAATTACAAATTAAAGCAATAATGAGACATTTCTGCATACGTATTAGAATGGCTAAAACCCAAAAAAACTAACAATAATCGTTCACAAAAGTTGGCGAAGAGTAACAGAGCAATAGACACTCTCATTTGTTGCTGGTGGGAATGCAAAATAGGATACGGCTACTTTGGAAGACAGTTTGGCGGTTTTTTTACAAAGCTAAATATAATCTTACTATATGATCTAGCAATAATGCTCCTACATGTTTATCCAATTGATTGGAAAACTTAGGTGTGCACAAAAGCCTGCACATAATGTTCATAGCAGCTTTATTCACAACCACCTCAAGTTGGAAACAACCAAGATGTCCTTCAATAGGTGAATGGATAAACAGACTATGATACATCTATACAGGGGTGTCTGTAAGACACAGCATTACAAATTGGGTCTACTAAATGCAAGTAATGTGTGTTGCCACAGAGTGGTGGTTATTGAAGCTCTTGAATGGTTTGAAATCTCCCTTAGAACTTCATTTCCAAAATAAAATTCAAATCAGATGCCAAATTCCTGCCAGCACACTGAAAGATACTTTTTGTTCTTTTTGAAAGGGTTAGATGTCTCACTACTGGTTGGTCTCTATTATAAAATGTAGTCACATCTTTGCCAAGTTAAACCGCAGGACAAATTTAGGGCAACATGTCTTTATACCCCGACGTTTTGCCTGCTGTCCTGTGCAATTATTAATATCAACCCTTTTTACTTTCAAAATAAAGTGTACAGTTTGGACAATAATGGCCACCTCAGTTTTTCCCCCAAATGGATCACCCCAGCTTTTTACATCTTGATTTAATTAAATTTCCATCTTTTACGTATTTTATGATATCCATCAAAGACTTGATTGCTTTGCCCAAAAGTCCTGCCCTAAGGAAGGCACTTTGTTTGTGTTGCTCTGTTTAATGCAAAAGCTTCTAATCTTAAAGGTTACTGCTGTGTTTTGGCATCTGAAAGAAAGAAAAAACAAACAAAAATTATTCTTACTCCTACCGGTTATGTTCATTGCCACAAGATGATGGTTTGCTCAAGGGAAACCCTTCTGTGATCCAATTTGGATACCAGGAGCATTTTCTTTATTAAAACACTGAGGATTGTGTTGTGACTGTGTAAAACATGAATGAACTTACTTTAAGAGCAAAATCACAAACCAATGTATGTATTTCCCCAGGTAGCTTCCGGTTTTTCACGTTAGATGATAAAAGCGTATACATATTCACACCTCTCTGCTTCCAGATATTATGGTTTCTTTTGCCATAAATGACAGCATGTCTCTAGTGTGACTGGCTCTGAGGAAAGCAGCTAGGAGCATTAAAATCTAATAGACTTGTGGGATGCCTAAGTGGCTCAGTTGCTTAAGCATCTGACTCTAGATCTCAGCGTTGCGAGTTCAAGCCCTGGGTTGGGCTACATGCTGGGAGTGAAGCCTACTTTAAAAAAAGTCTAACAGACTTAGGTTGGGTCCTTGGACCTACCAGCCGCTAGCTGTGTGAGTGTGGGGAAGTTATTTCAACTTCCTCAGGTTCAGTTTCCTAGACTTTAAGATGGGAAGTAGAGTACTCAACTTTCAGGGATGTTGTGGAGAGAGACAATGCCTCCTAAGTTTTCTTGATAGTATAAAGCCATTACTGTTGCTGTTGTTGAGCTGCCATCCTCTCTCCTCAGTGTGGGGCCATCGCTGGGAGGTGGCTTCCCAGCCAAGGATCACAGTGGCCACCGCCATTCCTGGCAGCCAGATGGAGCCATTTGATTAGTTTTTCTCAGCCAGGGTGGAGGTGATGAGCGCTACTTCTGAGCCCAAATGGTGAAGTATCAGATGTGGACTCCCCCACACTCCGTCCCCCATCTGCCAGCTTGAAGTTACCGTGATGACTTTAATGACCAGACATGTTTTTAATTTGGTGAAATTTAACTTATCAGTTTTAATTCTATATTTATTGTTTTCTTTGCCTTGTTTAAAAAATCTTTTCCTAAGGAATCTGCCCACTCCCAGGTCATGAAGACAGTCCCTTATTTTCTCCTGGGAATTATAAAAAAGTTCTAATGAAAGGAATTATTAAAATTTTACATGTAGGCCTATGATCCATCTCAAATTTATTTTTAACTGGAGCTTTTATTGAGATAACTGTAGATTCATGCACTTGCAAAAATAGTATGAAATCCTTTGTACATGTTGCCCAGTTTCCCCAATGGTAACATTTTGCAAACCTGTAGTATAATATCACAACCAGGATATCGACATTGTTACAATCCACCCCTCTTAGTCAGATTTCCCTAGTTTTGGTTCCACTCCTGTGTGTGTGTGTGTGTGTGTGTGTGTGTGTGTGTGTGTGTCTATAAAATTTTATCACCTGTGTAGGTTCATGTATCCACCACCACAGTCAGGATCCTGAACACAAGGATGCTTTGTGTTGCCCTTTATAGCCACACCCATCTCCCTCCTCCATCTCTCTCCCCCCAGTCCCTAACTTCTGGCAACCGCTGTTCTGTCCTTCATTTCTAAAATTTTGCCACATGCTAGAAAATGATGTATAGATCATACCACATAGCATGCAGCCTTTTGGGATTGGCTTTTCTCCACTCAGCATAATCCCCTGGAGAATCTATTGCATGTATCAATACTTTGTTCTCTTGTTGTTGCTACATGCCTCATGAATGGGTGTACCCATGAATGGGTTTGCTTCAAGTTACTTTTTGGGTGGGATGTGAAGTAAGGGTCAAGTTTGTTTCCTTTCCTCCCATACGGATGCAAGTACCATTTAGTGAAAAGACTTTGCTTTACTCCATTGGGTTGTTTTGCATGTTTGTCAAATATCAGTTGGTTGTAAGTGTGAGTTTCCTTTTGGACTCTCCAGTTGATCCCACTGATATATTTATCTGTCCTTATGCTGGTACTTCACTGTCTTGATTACTGTTGTATAGTGTTATGGACTGAACGTTTGTGTCCCCTAAAAATTCATATGTTGTAACCCTAATCCTAATGGGATTAGCGCTGTCCTAAGAACAGGACAGAGAGCTAGCTACCTCTCTTTCTGCCATGTGTCTCCCTAAAATTTGTCTGGAACCACAAAAAACCAGAATAGCCAAAATAATCTTGAAAAAGAACAAAGCTGAAGGCATCATGCTTCCTGATTTCATATTATATTACAAAGCTATAGTAATGAAAACAGTATGGTCCTGGCATAAACACAGACACAGATCAATAGAACAAAATAGAGAGCCCAGAAATAAACTCATGTATATATGGTCAAATCATTCATGACAAAAGACCTAGGAATATACAATGGGGAAAGGATAGTCTCTTCAATAAATGGTACTGGGAAAACTGGGCAGTCACACGTGAAAGGATGAAACTTGACCACTATCTTACATCATACACAAAATTAGCTCAAAATGGATTAAAGACTTGAAAGTAAGACCCAAAACCATAAAACTCCTAGAAAACAAAACAAAACAAAACAAAACAAAACAAAACAAAACAAAACACATAGACAAGGGCATCTGGGTGGCTCAGTCGGTTGAGCATCTGACTCTTGGTTTCAGCTTAGGTCATGATCTCAAGGTTCGTGAGTTTGAGCCCTGCATCAGGCTCCATGCTGGCAGTGTGGAGCCTGCTTGGTATTCTCCTTCTCTCCCTCTCACTCTGTCCCTCCCCTGCTCACGCTCTCTGTCTCTCTAAAATAAATGAATAAACCTAAGAAAAAACATAGACAGTAAGCAACTTGACATAGGTTTTGGAATTATTTTTTTTAATTTGACACCAAAGCAAAAACAACAAAAGCAAAAATAAATAAGTGGAATGACATAAGAAAATGGTTCTGTACAGCAAAGAAAACCACCTGAAGGAGAGAAATGAAAAAGCAACCTACTGAATGGGAGAAAATATTTGTAAATCATGGATCTGATAAGGGGCTAAAACCCAAAATATATAAAGAACTCATACAACTCAACAGCAGAAACAATCTGATTTTAAAAAATGGGCAGAGGATCTAAATTGATATTTTCCACTGACAGCTCGGAGCCTGGAGCATGCTTCAGATTTTGTGTGTGTGTCTCTCTCTCTGTCTTCCCTTCCCCTGTTTGTCTCTGTGTCTGTATCTCAAAAATAAATAAATATTAATTTAAAAAGTTTAATTGGTATTTTCCGAAGAAGATATACAGATAGTCAATATGTACATGAAAAGATGCTCAACATCATTAATCATCAGGAAAATGCAAATCAAAATCACAATGAAGGGGTGCCTGGGTGGCTCAGTCAGTTAAGCATCCAATTCTTGATTTCAGTTCAGGTAATGATCTCATGATTGTGAGATCGAGCCCTGAATCGGGCATGAAGGCTGCTCAAGATTCTCTCTCTCCTTTTCCTTCTACCCCTCCCCTGCTCATGCTTTCTCTTTCTTCCTCAATAAGTAAATAAATAAATAAATACATACATACATAAAATCACAATGAGATATTACCTCATACCTGTTAGAATGGCTACTATGAAAAAGACAAGAAATAACAAGTGCTGGTGATGAGGTGGACAAAAGGGGACCCTTGTGCATTGTTGATGGGAATGAAATTGGTACAGCCACCATGAAGATATTATGGGGTTTTCCTTAAAAAAATTAAAAATAGAATTACCATATGAACCAGCAATTCTATTTCTGGGTATTTATCTAAAGAAAACAAAACCACTACCTTAGAAAAAATATCTGCACCCCCATGTTCATTGCAGCATTATTTACAGTAGCCAAGATATGGAGACCAAGCTAAGTGTCCACTGATGGATGAATGGATAAAGAAGATGTAGTATACATATAATGGGATATTATTCAACTATAAAAAAGAATGGGATGAAGTGTTTCCATTTGTGACAACACTGATGGACCTCAAGGGCATTTTGCTAAATGAAACAAGTCAGACGAAGACAAATACTGTGTGACCCCTCTTATATGTGGAATTGAAAAAAAACAACCAAACAAACAAAAAAAACAAGCTCATAGATATAAAGAACAGACTGGTGGTTGCAGAGACCAGGAATGAGGGATTGGAGAAAAAGTTGAAGAGGGTCAAAGGGTAAAAAGAAAAAGAATAAAAAGAGGTCAGAGAGGTAGCCATGCGAGGACACAAAGAAAAGTCAGCAGTCTACCACTAGGAAGAGAGCCTTCACCTGAGCCTGTCCATGCTGGCATCGTGATCTCTGACTTCCAGCTCCCAGAACTCTGAGAAAAGAAATTTCTGTTGTTGATAAGCCTCCCAGTTTATAGTGTTTTACTATAGCATCCTGAACTGCTTACATAGTAAGTCTTAACATCAGGTCGACTGAGTCTTCCTCTAACTTTGTTTTTTTGTTTGCAAAGTGCTTTGGCTTGGGGTTCCTGGGTGGCTCAGTCGGTTAAGTGTCCGACTTCGGCTCAGGTCATGATCTCATGGTTTGTGAGTTCGAGCCCCGTGTCGGGCTCTGTGCTGACAGCTCAAAGCCCTGGAGCCTGCTTCGCATTCTGTGTCTCCTCCTCTCTCTGCCCCTCCCCTGCTCATGCTCTCTATCTGTCTCTCAATAATAAATAAATGTTTTTTAAAAAAAAAATTTTTAAAGAAAATTGCTTTGGCTATTTTCATGTAAATCTTAGAATGTCACTTAGTATTTTTTAAACAATCCTGTTGGAAATTTGATTAGGATTGCATTAAATTTTAAGATTAACTGGAGGAGAATAGACATCTTAATAATATTGACTCTTCCAATTGTGAATATGGCAACTTTCCATTTATTTACTTTTTCATTTCAGCAATGTTTATAGTTGTTGGAAGTCATTTGTATTTCATGTGTTTTTTAAAGTTTATTTATTTATTTTTGAGCGAGAGACAGAGAGAGCGAATGAGGGAGGAGCAGAGAGAGAGGGAGAGACAGAATCCCAACCAGGTTCTGCACTGCCAGCCCAGAGCCCGACACGGGGCTCAGATTCACCTGCCTCATGATCATGACCTGAGCTGAAACCAAGAGTCAGACACTTGACCAACTAAGACACCTAGATACCCCTGTATTTCATGTTTGTAAATGCTATTGCAAAATTGTTTTTATGTTTTTACTTCATTTCCAATTATGTGCTGACAGTTCATAGAAATACACTGGGTTTTCTATCTATCTATATATTTTTTAAATTTATTTATTTATTTTAATGTTTTTATTTATTTTTGAGAGAGAGACACAGAGAGAGAGAGAGAGAGAGAGAGCACAAGCTGGGGAAGGGCAGAGAGAGAGGGAGTCACAGAATCTGGAGCAGACTCCAGGCTCTCAACTGTCAGCACGGAGCCCGGTGTGGGGCTTGAACTCACAAGCTGTGAGATCATGACCTGAGCCGAAGTTAGAGGCTTAACCAACTGAGCCACTCAGGCACCCCTACTTATTTATTTTTGACAGAGAAAAGGCACAAGTAGGGGAAAGGCAGAGAGAGAGGGAAAGAGACAGAATCCCAAGCAGGCTTCCACCCTGTCAGTGTGGAGTCCAGTGTGGGGCTCGAACTCACCAACCAGGAGATCATGACCTGAACTAAAAGTCAGACGCTTAACCAACTGAGCCACCCAGGTGCCCCTGGGTTTTGTATGTCGACCTTGTATTCTGAGACCTTGATAAACTCACCTATTAGTTCAATTATTTTTTGTGGATTGTGAGACTGACTTTGAAAACAAGCCTTTGAGCCACAAAATGGAAACAACCCATCTCTGAGGCCACCAACCTGCATCAGACTCTTACAATTTTTCATGTTGTAGCAGTCACTGGGGAGTCCCATCCAACTGCTATCTATATTGTGAGTCCCCATAGGGCAGGCTGTCCCAGCTACTTCCTAGTGACTCTTACCATAGACCCTCAGGTTTTGCTCATGAGCAGGACTAATGAGCCCTGTGCTACCTACCACTCAGGCTTATCCAGAGGTTAGAGGAGACAGCAAGGAGACATCTGCACCACGAACAGCCATCTGATCCCAGGTTCCTGTCAGTGGCGTTCCTCCAACTGTCTTTCATGTTGCTGCACACTTTGCAAGCAGAGGCACTCACTGCCCTTATTCTCAGCTTTCTTTTCAGGAACATTTACACAGTGAACAGCCTTGAAAGATAGAGAGAGCATCTCCTTCTAAAACAAAGGGCAGGTTTGCTTATAGCCTTGGAAGGTAGAGGTCACGTCTCCATCTATAGCAAACATATTTACTCTCCAGTTAAAAGCTTGTTTCCTGAAGCTCAGGGTTCTTCTATAACACAACCCACTTCACATGCAGGTGTACCTGGCCCTCTTTGTATTGTCCTCTAAGAATGGAGGTTCCGGAATCCTGTGCAAAAATGCTAATATCCTGATGACTACTATAACTGCGAGGAGTAACCTAGCCTTTACCTCTGACCCAGGAGTTTCATGTTTTCTGTCAATATCCATATGGCAATGGAAAGATAACTTGTTATCTTCCAAGTAGGTTAAAATCTCAGACCTTCATACTTCCTGACACCTCCAAAGAGGTAATGAGTTTTGCCCCTTGATTGTTGAGGCTGTCCTGGGAGACTAGAGAGCAGGACCTATTTCCTGTCTAACTTCTCATTAGAACAGAACTCCTTGCCCATCTTTTTGGGCAGACAAAAGAAGCTTGTGAGGCAGATCTGGATCTCAGTCAGCCACACAGATCTCAATACTAAAGACTCTGCTCCTTCAGTGTGTCCCCTGAAGCTTCGTAAATGACTGTCCCAGTGAGGGCATACTGCTCAATGCCCTTCTGGGTTCTCTAAACTTTGCTAAGATTTATCTTAAAGATGTGTGCATATTTTCAAAGACTACATACAATATCCCTATTTGTTTTAATATGCAAATAAATGTTTTTGGGTTCCTGGGTGGCTCAGTTGGTTAAGCGTCTGACTTTGGCTTAAGGTTGTGATCTCACAGTTCCTGAGTTTGAGCCCCACACTGGAATGTCTACCATCAGCACAGAGCCTGCTTTGGCTCCTCTGTCCCCTCTCTCTCTCT